>NC_058408.1:32959572-33105653 GCF_002201575.2 Neomonachus schauinslandi | reverse complement strand
GTGTGTGTGTGTATGTGTATTAGTGTGTGTGTGTACTGTATGTAAGTGTATTTGTGTGTGCGTGTGGTACGTATGTCTGTAAATGAGTGTGTGAAGTGTGTGTGTATGTGTATTAGTGTGTGTGTACTGTATGTATGTGTATTTGTGTGTGCGTGGGGTACGTATGTGTGTAAATGTGAGTGTGTGGAGTGTGTGTGTATGTGATGGGTGACAACACAGCACAGGGACAGAGTGGGTGGGTTTGGGAGAGTCAAACTGACTTAATTTGACATTAGTCAGTTATTGCTCCCTTACTTTCTGTGTGGCCTGGTTTTCAAACCACTCTGTACCACACATTCCTCATTCATAAAACAGGTGTGATAGTATTACGTACCTCCTAGAGTTTCTGTGAAGGATAAATTAGATAACATACGTAAGCACCATAAATATTTGCACCATAAATATTAGCAATAACTGATAGCAATGACTGACATGAATGAACACTTCATATACCAGAACCTGCCCATTTCTCATGTAATCTATACAAAGGGACATGTCATGACACAGAATCTGAAAAATCTGTAAGAGAAGTAGAAAATTTCCAGAGGAGATGCTGATAGTGTTGAGATCATTCAGTTATTCTCCTTATTCTTTCCCCACCCAATGGAATATGTTCTTTGGCAAAGATAAGGTCATTTGCAAAGTCCAGATTTGTTTAAACATTGTCCTCTTTCCTTTCCTCCATTGCAGTCCATCTGCGTTTTGTTTACCTTGATTTATGATCTTTCAAATTAAGGAGCAGAATCACACTCGTGAGAATCGCACAAGGATGAGGAGAGAAGAAAGAAATTTGCATTTAAGGATCATGTACTATGTGCTCTTAGTTTGAGACCTAACCTTCCTGCTTACCCATTACATCAATGCCGTGAGTAAACTATTACAACATCCACTTTGACTTGAAGAAACAGAGGATCAGAGGGGAAATGACTGGACCAAAGGCTGTAGATAGCAAAGCCAAGATTTGAACCCAGGTCTAAGTAGCTCAAAATTATGCTCCTTCCACTACGTGTGTCCCCTTATAGTTGTTGGTGCATAATTAAGGCTAAATGTTTCCTTGATATGTCTCAGGAGTATTCATTAGTGGGTAAATATTTTCCTACCGCTTTTCTTTCAGTTGTCAAATAAAAGTCATTTACCCAAATGATGAGCACTTCCCAGGATAAATTGCACTTTCTTATACAGAGCCAAATAGGAATAAAGAAGACAGTTCACTTCAAGCAAACAATAATTGCAATTAGTCTTGAAAATGTTACTCTTTTCCTCAAGAGGAGGAAAAGACCACCTCCACCTCTGAGACTTCTGTGATACCCTTTCTTTCTCCCTCCTGTATGTCAGTCCTCAAGTTTCAGAGCACTTGGACTTTCCTTGCTGGTACTTTCTTTGTTTATTCTGCCACATATAGGCTAATTGAGATTCAAGTCTAAATCTCAGGGAGATTTGAATTTATTGAGGGCAGTATAATGTCTAATTTATCTTTATATCTTTTACTCTCTAGTGTAATACCATGCACATTGTAGGCTCTGAATAAATGTTTGTTAAATTATAGTTATTAGTATGTCTTCTTTATGACTCTAGGACTTACGTGTTCATTCAATAAATCCTGCAGATATATTAGCATTAGCCCTGAAGACATTATTTCAACCTCTGGCCATTTTTCTTTCTTACTTCATAGTTAGGTAAACCTCCCCTGACCTCTATACCAGATCAGAATTTTAATAGGTAGAAAAGAGAAGAAAGGATTTCCCAGGAGAAAAGAGCCTATATAAGATGATTTTGAGTTTATGTAGGAAACCTAAGGAAGTGAGCTCATTTTCGTATTCATCACCTGTCTCTCTAATTCAAGCCTGCTTTACCTCCAAGAGTGGTACCATTATCCACCCACACCTCGGTGCCTCCACATCTGTTGCTTGAAGACATTTTACGAAAGAACATATTAGAGTGACCCAAATAAGCACAGGGGAAGAAAAAAAGCTCAACATGGTTACTCATCAGGAAAATGCAAATGAAAAGCACCATGAGTTACTACTAAACACCCACTAGAATCACTAACATTTTAAAGAGACTACAAAAATCTAGGTGTTGGTAAGGATACAGGACAACTGAAATGACTCTCATTCCTTGCTGATGAGAATATAAGATGATACAACCATTTTTGGAAAACACTTTGGTGACTTCTTATAAAATTAAACAGATACCTTATGACCCAACAATTCCATTTCTGAGTGTTGAGCCAGGGGAGTAAGAACATGTCTACAAAAGACTTGCACATAAATGTTTATAGCAGCTTTATTCATAATAGCCACAAGTGAAAACAATTCACATGCCCATCAACAGCTGAAACGATAAACCAGTTGTTGTACTTCCATACAAATTAGTGATATACAAAATATGGACAGATCTCAAAAACATCCTGAGCAAGAGATGCTAGATCCATGAGGATATATACTATATGATTCCATTTATGTGATTTTCTAGAACATACAAAACTAATTTACAGTGGCAGAAATCAAATTAGTGACTGTTTAGAGTAGGGAGTGCAAAAGGGTAGGAAGACTGACTACAAAAGGGCAAGAGGGAACTTTGGGGGGCAACAAAAATATTCTTTCTATATATTGATTGAGGTTAGGTTACATTACATATCTATACATTTATCAAACCTCATCAAACTGAATAAACATCCATCCATAGATGAATGGATAAAGAAGATGTGGTACCTATATACAATGGAATATTATGCAGCCATCAAAAGGAATGAGATCTTGCCTTTGCAATGACGTGGATAGAACTGGAGGGTATTATGTTAAGTGAAATAAGTCAGACTGAGAAATACCAATACCACATGATTTCACTTATATGTGGAATCTAAAAAAATGAGTAAACACAGTCTGCTCTTACCACACCATACGAGTGGTAATGTTTTCAGAGCTAGTGAGGAGAGTTTCTGGCTCTTTTGCAAATGACCTCTCCCTTGCTCAGTGAATCCCCACTAAATCTTGTGCCAGGGTAATGCAGAGGGCAGAAGTGATGACAGCAACAATTAAGATATGTGAGAAACTTTATGGCTTCTGGGGAGTTTTTCATTGACATCCCAGTTAATCTGCAGATCCAGTCTATGAGGTAGATCTTCAACCATCTCTCAAGTGAATTTCAAGCATTACCTAACTAGTCCAAAGTCATACATCTGGTAATGATCAGGGCAAAACTTGAACCCAAATCATCCGACCTCAGATTTGGTGTTTTGTGCATCAGGCCACTCATACTTCATAACACACTGAAAAATGAAAAGCTGACCCCTGTAGGCACCAGTGCTCACTTGGCAGCAGAATTTTCACTACCGGTGAAGTTAGGGGCTACTAACTGGCTCAGATATCTCTTCTTAATAATGTCTACTGTTTCTATTAATTCAGAATTTTAAAACAACAATATGATGAACTAAGAATAATTGCACCTATACTTCAGAATGTTCTACGTCCACACTCCTAGTTAACTTAAATGTAGAGACACATAAATAAATTTAAATGCAACATAAAAACACACAAATATAGGTATTGCTATAGTGTGCTTTTGATGTTAATTATCAACCCTAATTTACTTCCTTAGATGTTTTCTATGCTCTGTTTAATTTCCCGAGTGTTATTATCAGTCGTTCTTCAGGGGTAGCAGTGTGGTTAAAAAAACAGTTGTTTTGTTGCCTCACTAAGGTTTGCTGTTTAACTGTTTCATCCCCACATAAGTAGAAGTTATGTTTAAACTGGTCATTTATTTCATTGTCCATTGTTTTTCTCAAAGATTTTTATCTAGGAAACTAGCCTAAGGAGGTAATTCACAATACAGAAAAAAGATCTTAAGCAGAAATTACACTATGTAAAAAGAAAATTTAGAACATACTTAAATACCATTATATTTGGGGGGCACCTGGCTTGGTTAGATGGTTAAGATGGTTAAGCCCCCGACTCTTGATTTTGGCTCAGGTCATGATTTCTGGGTCCTGGGATCAAGCCCCAAGTCGGGTCCACGCTCAGCACGGAATCTGCTTGACTTTTTCTCCCTCTGCCCCTCCCAGCCCCCGTCATAAATAAATAAATCTTTTTAAAAAAATACCATTATATTTGGTTAAAATACTTTTAGGACATATGCTCACATTATTGAATGTTAATTATTTAGAGTTATGTATACAAATAAATTTGTAGCAGATTATGAAATGTTTTCTTTTCTTTTCCTTCTTTTTTTTTTTCTATTTCTGTATTGAGCATATATTACTATTCATTCTAGAAATCTTTATTTCATTTTAAAAAGAAATCCTATCAGCTGATTCAAGATCATAATTGCGAAGTATTTGATTATTCTAGGGTGTAAGTTGTTTGAATCTAGTAATGTGAACTGATTTTTTAAAAAGCAGATACTCTACTTGAACTTCTTACAACTTAGCTGCATTTTAATAGTATCTGTTCCATACTTTCTGGTTTGAAAATCTTTCTCCTTGGTATCCTAGAGTTTGAGAATTACTCTGATTTGATTTTTCCATTTAACACCCCTTGCCTCCTACGGGGTAGTCACCTGGATGCTCTGTGTTTGAGAAGGGTCCTTGGGGTCCAACTGCTTTACATAGCTTTTCAACCTGTTCTCCCATTTTCAGTCCAAACCCTCATTCTCCATCTTCAGAGGTTCTTGGTGCCTCCAACTTCTCAGTGTTTTGAGGTTCTTCAGCATAAAAGATGGGCTTTTCCTTATGCAGGCAGTTAGGTTTCTCCTCTCTGCTAAATCAGTAACCATTCAAACACCTTCCTGCATCTCCTTACCCATTGTCATTCTCTTGTGTTCTTATGCCTTTGGAAAAATTACTGTCATTTTAGTGGAATTTGTGGAAAGAGTAGAAGTAAACATGAATATTCATTTTTTATCATTTTAAACCAGAAGTCCCTGTCAATAGATAGATAGATAGATAGATTTACAGCTTATCCATCTCATGTGATGCTATTATCACCTAAAAAACAGAGACCAATTTACCAGCCAATATTTATTTAGCATCTGGCTAGGAACTTTGAAAAAACTGGATGTCAATTTAAAATGCAGAACAGAGGCATAAGTTGGAAAATCTTTGTTCCTAGGGAAAAAAACCATATCTGGCAAGTAAGGCAAACTGCAAATCAGCTCTTCCCTTTTAAATGGTTGGAGAATGGGCTGTTCTTATCCCCAAATGCAAATCAGAGAGGGAGACAAACCATAAGAGACTCTTAACTCTAGGAAACAAACTGAGTGTTGTTGGAGGAGAGGTGGAGGGGGGATGGGGTAACTGGGTGACGGGCATTAAGGAGGGCACGTGATGTAATGAGCACTGGGTGTTATATGCAACTGATGAATCACTGAACTCTACCTCTGAAACTAATAATACACTATATGTTAATTGATTTTAAATTTAAAAAATAAAAATAATAAAAATAAATAAAATGCAACAAATTGCATCAATATTTGTCCTCTACAAGCCCACTAACTTGTGAGTTATAAAAGAAAACCATGATGGGCACAGGGTGATGTATGGAAGTGTCAAATGACTATATTGTGCACCTGAAACTAATATAATTCTGTATGTTAATTAACTGGAATTAAGATAAAAACTTAAATTAAGTAAAAAAAAAAGAAAAAAATCTTTGAGGTCTGGCTGTGTTTCTCAATAAAATCACATGAAAAAATGTTAATTCAAAGTTCAGGGTCTAATGGATATAGCAGTGCTTCAGGGAGTAGACAGGACTAATTTTTATGCATTAATTTAGCAACTATTCATCATGCCCCCACTTTGTGCCAGGACCTGGGTTGGCTGGACTTTGATGGGAGTATTTCCTGTGGATAAAGTAATAGGGCTCCATGGGGATCCTTCCTTCTCTAAAGCAGCCAATCCAGAAGGGTTGCCAGGGATCACAGGTGCTTGATCTGGGCACAGAGCACTAAAGTTTTTACTTCTATTTGAAGTTTACACCATTCTAAATATGTGATGAGTCTAGGCTTCCAAAAGGGGGGTTCCAAATTAAGAGTTTTTCTGGGATGATAACAGCATGTACTTAACAAACAAATCAAGTTCTTCGAGAAATGCCAGTAGTTTTAATCTAGTAACTCAAATGATGTAGCTAGCTATTCCTCATGGACCAAGACCCAAAATGTTTAAAAGAAATGTGAGTTCTAGTGGGGATGATGCAATTTGAAGTCAATTTTGTCTTTATTTCTTGGAGCCAAATTCCAACTGACCATTTCCCAAGCAGGAGTCCCTCAAAGTCCCACCAGTTGTGGGTAGCAGCTTTAGTTTGGCAACGTTTAGATTGAAGAAAATCTGAATATGGGTATTTCCAAAGGAAGTCTTTTCTGCTGTGAAGGATCCATAATGTCCAGTGTATTTTCAGGATGAGCAGGTAAAATATGCAGATGTGGCAAACTGGAGGCCTGCAGGCTGGACCCAATGCTCTGTGTGCACTCTTGCCTCCACTCGAGCCCCGGACCCATCCTACCTCTCCTGCTCTAGAACATTCTTCCAGTAGTTGTCTCCCCTCCCGCGGGCATCCTTAGCTTTTTCTCTCCGTTGGATCTTTCTAGCAGCAGATACTGTTGTCTCTACCTCCAAATACATCGCAAATCTGACTCTATGTCCGCCTACCAGTCTTGTCATTTCTAGCTAGAGTTACTGCAGTAGTGTGGTCTTGGGTCTCCTCTCTCCTTCCCTGACTGTAGAAGTATGATTTCAACATAGCGAGCACAGAGTCCCTCCTCAGCTCCATCAGACCAGTGGCTCCCCAGCTCACCTAGGATAACTGCCCAGACCCTCACTGTGGCCGTCAAAGACCCAGGAGGATCCTATCGTCCTTACATTTCCCCTCATCTTTCCAGACTCTTCCTCGAGGTCTCATTGCATCTGCTGCACTGGCCTCTTTGAACTCACTGGGCAAAGTACTACCTCGGAGACATTTGTTGTTCTCTTTCACATGAATATGAAAGTAATTATCCAGGTGGGTGGCTCCTTCGCTTCCCTAAGGCTTTTACTCAGACCTTCCTTTCTCAGGAAGGCTTTTTTCTGCTACCCTTTTTAATATTGCAGCCCACTTCAACATTATCCATCCCGCACTCTTGCTTCCTATGTCTTTCGCGCTTGCGTCTCCAACTAACATACTATATATTTTCCTCATTTCCTTTGTTTATTTTATGTGTCTCCATTCTTGAATGTAAACTTCATCCAAACATTCACCCAGACAAAAAGGGATTTTTGCTCCTCTACTCACTGCAAAGTCTGCAGATCCTAGAATAGTGCCTGGCGCATAGGGGGTGCTCAACACATATTGGTGAATAAATGAATTCACGCACAAGGTTTTTTAAATCTGGAAATTTCCCATAAAACACCATGTTTATAGTTCTTCCGGACCTGCCAGAGATTAGGCAGCACGGAGACTGCCTGGAGTGGCACGGGGCTGTTTCCTTTGGATGATACATACTCTTGATCACTCCCATTGTCTTTCATCTGGTGATGAGTGTGTCTTATCTGACTCTGCAGCAGCACCCACTTCTATTCTACTCATGTGATAAGGGAACAATACTTTCTCTTTTTCTTTCTTTCTTTTCAACAAAGACAATTTTCGAAGTAGCAAGAGGAAAATTAAAGGGAAAAAATAATTTCATTTGTGTCTGTTTCATGGATGCTCTAAAGTTCATCTCAGGTCTCTCAGGCTGAGCATCTATGTGCTCTGTGCATTCTGTTGAGGATCTTCTTTCATGGCCTTGAGAACCCACAAACTGCCCTTTATCCCATGTTTTCAGTCTGGACTCTCTCCTGAGTTCCAGACTCGCAGAACCACTACTTACAGAGACCACTGCTGGGAATTTTCAGAATCATCTCAAATCTATCCTGTGAAAGTGTTGTTTGCACCTCCCTCCCTAACCAGCAACTCTCACTTCTTCTTCATCCTGCAACCAAAATTGTGTCTCTTCCAGTGTTTCTAATCATAATTAATGGCCCCCACAGAACACCAAGTAAACATGGGCCAGACTCCTGCAGTCATCATGGAATTCCTGTACTTTTCTCTTAATTTCAATGCACATTTCAGCCACCAAGTCCTAGGAGTTCTACCTTCTAAACGTCTTCTATTCTCCTCTCTCTCTTTTCCTTTCCCACACAAGTGTTTTTTTTGTTTTGTTTTGTTTTTTAATAATCTCTTAACTGATCTTCTGGCCTTGAGTTCTCCCAACCCTCATCCCTACTCTTCTCAGTCCATGTGGCCAGTGTTGCCATCTAAAAAAATTATGTAAAATCTTACATAGCCTTGACTTTCTTTGGATTAGAATCCAAACTCCTTAGCATGGCATTCAAGGCCCTTCCTGATCGGATCCTTCCATACCTTCCCATTGATACAACCTGCTTCTTCCCTCCACATACCCTATGCTAAAGCCCAGCAGAACTCCTGGTTCTTTTCTGTATGCTGTGCTCTTTCTCCACCTCAACTACTAGACCCTTACCTAAGATTTTCTTACTTCAAGATGCAAGCTAACTGTTGTCAGCTTCAGGAAATTCTCCAAGGCCTTCCCATGAAGACATTCATAATGCTTTGTACAATATTCTATCACACCCTTAACAAAGATCTGTAATTATTTCTGCCTCTAGACCATGGCCTCTCAAGGAGAAAGATCAGGAGTTAATCACCTTTATGTCCCTAGCAACTAACTTAACTAGCAGTGCATGATATATAATATATAATCAATAAACATATAAGTGGGTGAATCTGTCAAGGACAGAGATTTGCTTCCATTCTCTCTCCTTTCATTAGAACTTTGTTTCAGGGCTTGTGTACATAGTAGCCATCAACTCTCAGGCTTATAATCATAATATATCAGATTACTGAGCCATAAATGAATGATTTAATGGCTCTCAATCTTTCCTAAGAATTGTGAGTCACAAAGACCTAGGTTTAGTACATTATATATTTCGTCATAATACATTACAGGGCTGTACAAACAAGTAAACCAGTCTACCAGGCACAGAGCAGAACAAGAGAGAGCCTCAAACTAGGGTGAACTCAACAGGCAGAAAACACGACTTAAAGAAAATATACAAGCAAGGGAACCATATCATTTACAAGATGCTAATCCGTTTTCTATTTAAATTTTTCTTCTTAAAGAAAAAGTTAAAAATATCAACCCAACCTCACCAATTCTCTGGTTTCTATTAGTAAATAACATGTTTGTTCCACACTGTAGTTTCAGATAATTTCTCTTCCACCCACACGTGAGAACGTTCCCCTGCCCTGATTCAGATTGTCCCATTTAGCAATGCTGTCCCATGCCTTCTGCTCAATGTCAGCTGCAGACCTCTCTTCACCACAGCTCTTGATTTATTGAAGACTTTGGCATCCTCACAGGCTTCTTCTCCATCCAACATCCACCCATTTTTCTAGATGACATCATATCCATGTTTGAAATTCTGGATATTTATTTCCTTGACATATTCATTTCCAGTGACTTCTTCTATTGCAGGCACCCTTTCCCATAGACACACCCTGGGACTTGTCATCACCTGGAATTGCTCCAGCTGCAAAAACATTTTTTCAGACATCAGACTCTGAACATCAACTTGAATCAATCACTCTCAATCTACAGTTGTTTGTCCTCACTGAGACCTCCAACTCACTGATCCCTCTCCTTTCTACCCCCTCTCAGCTTCTGTCTGTCTTTATTCCTTCCTTTCCTGAGAGATAGTCTCTGGCCCATTACTTCTCCATTTTCTTTCCAACACCCTTAACTTTCGTACCCTGTTGTTCTTCCACTGTACCTGCCTGGCCAAGTACCGAAGCTCCACAGACCCCCTTGTTGCCTGTATCTATCTCTTTGGATGATCTGCTGGAGAAAATAAGACACCCAAAGGACATCAAACCATCCGAACTAAAGAACCAGTACTGTGTTTCTTCATCAACTCCCTGCCATCCTCGACCTCACCTATTTCCTACTTCTTCCACTTTTCTCAAATAGTTATCCTTCTCCCTAACAGGTTGCCCCCTCACTTTCAGTAGAGGATTTTTCCCTTCTAATTAGCAGCTATAAGGCAGGCATCAGCCTCCCCCAACAAACACACCCTCCACAGTTCACTTTGCCAGTGTTTTAGAAAAGGCAAGGCTCTGTCTCTTGAGGCCCTGGAGGCTGCTTCACTGCATTGCTGCTTCTTCTCTTCTCTCCCAACAACACCCAGAGAAAGCGTCTCTTAGCTGATGGTAAGTGCCTGGATCACATAGACACGGCCTCCTCAAAGTCATGCTAGGTTTCAGCAGAGGGGTGAATGTGGGGCAGGCCACACTTTCCTTATTTCTTTCTAAAAAATTTCTCCATCCATTTATTCCCTGCAACATTATCATGTAAAGTTATCCCCATACAGGGGCGCCTGGCTGGCTCAGTGGGTAGAGCATGTGACTCTTGATCTCAGGGTTTTGATTTTGAGCCCCACATTGAGCATGGAGCCTACTTACAAAAAACAAAATATAAAAATGTAGACAAAGCTATCCTGATACATCAAATTTTTATGAAGCGTTGGGGGTACATATAGAGATCCTATGATATAAGAGGAAATTAAAAAGACAAGCAAACACAAAATTAGCAACAACAACAAAAACTCTTGGCTAAACATAACTGTAACTATTGTCCAAGAAAAAAGAAGAAAAAGGTCAAATTATTCATAAGAAGTGCCCTCGTGGATGGACCCCATTGAATAACATTGGCCCCTTGTCCTCGAAAGCTGCAGATCAGTCTTATCCATGAGAGGTCCTGCTTCTTTAAACCTCTGCAGTGTGAATACCCATCCCAATTTAAGGAAACTCCATGCCCTCCCTTTGGGGCTTGATCTGGCGCTGGGACCCAGCCCTCCAACTTCCAGGCAATGCATGTGAGGAAATGACTAGAAAGAGCAATTGTCAGGTCCAGGAGGGAAGAGCCATGTCTGCCTGCTCCTGAAATATAAGACCTACCACAGAGCTTGAACAAGTGTTAAGATTTCAATAAATATTGCAGGTAACAGAGGAGAGAATAGAGGAGGAAGGCAGAAACTATCTTGATGTTGACTTTGCGTAGGTTGTGCATTGTGTATTCTTGTATTTTCTTCTGACAAACACAGGTAATCTTTGACTTCATCTCCTTTTCCTTAGCCTCTCATCTTCGTCTTTGGAGTTTAGGTGGGCCTTCTACAATGTCCATTTATTCTTGGGCCTGAAGCTTTTGGTCCACCTATGACTAGCAGAATTAAGTGCAGATTATATCATGTATCCATCATCCCTGTAGGATGCTATGTTCCTGACACTTACCCATGAGCCTGTATTTAATGGCAAGTTAATACTTATTTTAGCAACAGGAACTAACTTAATGAACCAACTTAATGTTAATATCCCTCATAATTTATGTGGGCCACTCCTTCCCTATTATCATGTAAAAGCACATCCTCATTAAAGAAGCTTACAATACTGAGAGGCAGCAGTTTTTACCCATGTCTTGCCAACAGGTAAGCTGTCAGGGAAAGGAAAGAAGGAATTGGAAAGAAATGAAAATAGAACCCAAACATTTTGACTCCTGACCACCTGTTCTAACTGCAAGACCAGAACCACCCCCCTCCCAACTGTGGCTTGCCAGGACCTATGTGAAAACAAGCAAACAACTTTTTAGCTTAAAGCTAGCTTAGTCCAGCTCTGTAAGAGTCAGAGACATAGAGAATCATTCCCTTTGAAGAGGGATTTCCCTTCAGGACTTTGGACTTTCCAATATCTCTATTTCCTGTTGATATTACTCTCTCCATCCGGTTTGTCTACAGTTTCAGGAACTCTCCTCCAAACTCAAAGACCATTTTTGGCCTCAATTCCACGTGGGGCTCTGTGTGTGCGTGGTAAAACGTATAATAATTGATTTGGCACCATTTTCACGTCATCAACAGGGGGCAGTTTTAATATTTCATATGTAAATATGTAAAACTAACACATAATTTGTGCATGCTCTCATGAAAGTGTGCTATTGGATCTATTGGAGAATGCACACAGTGGCATAACTTGAACCAGGGAGTTTCTTGGGCCAGCGTGTGAGACCTTATATGAGGTGTTACAGTCCTTCAGTTACTAACAGTCTGAACAAGTGGTTTCCGACCCAGTGCTGTAACTCTTTTTGAATGTCAGAGTCTAGATCCTTATATAATAGTGGTTTTACTTTTTAGAATCTTTTGATTAAAAAATATATAATGATAAAAAAGCTACCATGAATTCAGAAATACTTTAAAATTCATTTTAGCTTATTAATTAATAGCATCTGTATACTTTTATAAATATCATTTTATTAATTTGTCAGAAAATGGCTTTACCAAGCACAAAGACCCAAAGACATCCTTACCATATCCACAGCATGTCATCTGGACTCACTTTTTCTTCCTGCCATGCTGGAGCTTTTCTTTTCTTCTTCTTTCTGGCCTGGCTTATCTCTGAGATCCATCCTTCCACCCCAATTACTAATGTACTCTGTCTCTCATTTCTTTTCATTGTGCCCGTCCTTCAGTATGTTCTTTGAAATTCAGTTAGTTCAGATTTAACAAACTTTATTGAGCATTTATTATGTGCAAGGCACTGTGTTAGGCACATGCCTTAATTACATGTAATCTTTACATACGTCTTCTCAATAACACTTTGAAGATGCTATTATTACCACCACTTTACATAGAAGAATATTGATGACTTGGTCAAGTTGCAAAGTTTTTAATTAGAAGATCCCAAATGCATCTCAAGGCCTCTAGTTTTTCTGCTGTATAGTATCTGTTATGATACATATGTCCTGTTGCTCTTAGCATTTATGTGGATGACACGTCATGTAGCATTTGTTCTATACCAATATCTATTTTAGGTGCTCGGTGAAGGCAATAAGAACAGGTTCCACACGTCATCAAATGAGTAAAATAAAGTAACGGATTTTTTCAACATGACTAAGCATACCCAAAAGTAATTTTTTTACCTTGAATGCAAATGTAATTTCTCCATTTAAAAATGTTAGTCAAGTGTATTTCCCCTTCTCCACATAATAAGGATTTACTACATACATCCTTATTAACAGATTCATTGAATAAAAGCAGTCAGAACCAAATTACAGAGATGAGATAGTTATTTCAAATTCAGTGCCTGCTAAACCTTGCCGGGAATATACTGGCCTCTCTGGAAGTCTTTGTAACCAGGCAAACATGACATTGCTATGGCATTGTCTCTTGGAACAAAATAAGGCCCTAAGGGCTTTGGGGAGCTGAGGCCACTTTGGACTTCAGATCAAATTGGACTCTAAAGAAGCCAACCATGAAGTACACCACAGGCAGAGTGTACATTCATACATGTACTTACGCACCCACGAGTATAAATGCTTGGTCTCCTCTGTTACTCTTCTAAGCGTGTGACAGGCTCTTCTGTTGGTGTGCCTATTTTGTCTTTTGACAGAAGAGTAGAACTTCAGCTTTGAATATTTATTTTGGAAAGCAAGATTGACTTCTTTTAATAGAATAAACAACTAAAAAGAAAGGAAATAAGACTAAGAGGTAAAAAGATTTGTGTCTTCTGGCATGGAGGGAAGCTTGCGTGTGGAGAAGTCTGACAGAACTGAGCAAACACCAGAAGCATGTAAGAACTGGGTGTAATTACAACAGAGTGAAAGGACTTTGTTGTTGGAAGTTGGAAATCATTATTTAGGCATGAGCACATTTGGAGACACATTGGTAGGGCCATGGTACTGAGAATTTTTAAGCCCATGTGAAAACGGTGCCGGGAGAAAAGGTTATTTCTGAACAGCTGAAATTTTCATTTTCCTTTGAAGCAAGATTCTCCTAGTTCCCAAGCCCTTCTGGCCTCAGCACAAAGTCTTGGGTTGAGAATCAAGACATGTGAGTTCTAGTATCAAATCTCATAGACGAGTAGGCTTACTTTATGGAAGTCAAAGAATAATGAAATTACAGCCTTGAAAGAAACTTCAGAATTTTCTAAATACATCACTTTATTTTCTAGCAGCTGAAATGGAGCTGGGACCTTTCTGGGCTTTGGTTTTTCCACCCTGTCAAATGCATTCATCATTCTCATATCTCCATCACAGAATTGTGGTGAGAGTCCGATGAGCTAGGTATGAGAGTGGCTCATCCCTGTGATCTCCTCCTTCCCTGGATTCGTTTATTTACTGTGATTCCCATCCTCCCAACCTCTCTCCTCCTTCCCTCCTTCCCTTCTCTCCTTCCTTCTTTTTTCTAATGGTCTTGTCTTATTCCTTACACTATATTTGTCTACCTTTGATCTTACCTTGATTCTGAAGGCAAGGAGTTATATATTAAATAGTAGAGAGCCTGAAACAGATTTGTTGAGCATATACTAACAACTGAAATCCACTACGTGATTACAGTGCACCAGGCACTGGGCTGCTGTACACAACAAATCCTTGGAAGTGGATAGCACTGATCTTCCTTTTCCATCCAAGGAGACTGAGAACTAGAGAGGTTAAGTGGCTGCCCAAGAACACACAATTAGCAAGTAGTGGAGAAGGGACCAGATTCAAATTTCCCTGGCTCCAAAACCCTTATTTCTGTCCATGCAAATAGGCTTGATTAAATTAAACATGATTTTGAAATGTTAGGCATAATTATGATAACCCTTGAATTTCCCTCAGGGACAAGGGAGATAAAGTGCAGGAAAAATCAGGAGGAAGCAAAGAAAAAAAAGATCCTTTTGATGTTATTGAAACCAACAGTCCGAGAACTGGAAAACCATTCATACATCTCATACCCCCAAGGATACTGAACAGGAAATTTCGATCAGCCTCATCTCCTACCCCTTCCTTCAGCCTAGCTACAGGCCTATAATATATGTTCTCTGGCTCTTTTTTTTTTTTTCATACCCAAATGAGGGATGAATTAAAAATTTTTAGATCCTTTAAATTTAATCACTGTCCAAATGTCTTCCATTTTACATTCTTCAGATCCTCTTACCTCTTCTCTCTCTCTGGTGGGGCAGTGCAATGGGCTCAGTCTGGGCACTGTTTTTCAGGCTGGATTCCATAATGAGTGGAAAGCTACAAGCCATGCCCTCAGGGAGCACTTGAACCCTGTTCTCTGCAGCTTCTATGCTTTCATGAGGCACTGGCCACCAAGGATACCTGGCATTAAAAACAGCTGCAGTTTTAAATGGCAAATCCTCCAGGAAAAGACTGTGTTTATCAGATTTTTCTACAATTTTTAACTCTTTTTTAGCCCTTACTCTTTAAATTACACCTTGTTAGAAAAAGGCAAATTTCACCAGAAGAAAACTCTAAAGAACAAATGGTCCGAGTAGGTGAAATATGAACCCCCTCTGTTTTTAATTCATTTAATACGTATTGATTGTCTACTCCCTGCAAAGATTTGTGCAGAGAACTTTGAATTGATAGGAATTCAGGGTCCCAAAGAGATTGCTAGGGCTACAACATCACCTGCACAATTACATCCGGACTTCCCCAAGCTTTCCTTTCTCCCCTTTGCCATTGTTTTTTTTCTTTTACTCTATGTCCTACACAAATACTGACCATTTTTTAAAAATCTGCTTGTCAGAAAGCAGCCCAAGATTCATCACAGGGAGGTATGAAGATGCAAGACTTATGCTGGAAGATGAGGCTTTACATTATGATAAAAATATACCCATCATCTAATCCCATTGTTTTTATTGGCTTTAGTTTTCCTAAGAGGGCTTTTCTTCTATTTATTATTTTACAAAGCCCTTTTTTTTTTTGAGAGAGAGAGAGAGAGAGTACATGTGGGGGGTGGGAGGGAAGAGGAAGAGAGCTAGAGAGAATCTCAGGCAGGTTTCATGTCTAGCCCAGAGCCTGATGCAGGGCTCGATCCCACAACCATGAGATCATGACGTGAGCCAAAAACAAGAATCAGACGCTAACCGACTGGCCACCCAAGCACCCTACAAAACCCATTTAAAAAAAATCAGTATGTATTAACATTGAGATATATTTTTGTGTTAATATTTTTGTCACTATTCAGTTTGGAACTCACTACTGACCATTTCTCACTTATCTGGCCACAAAAGTATTAAGCATTTAAGCCTATTGTTCAAAATCAAGACGCTAGATTAAAACATGGCGAGCCATCTACCTTCCTCTCTCCACAGAAAAGAAACAAACAAGTAAAACACAAAATCTTTGAGTACTTGACTTTCTAGAAGTTTGTTGTCCTAAGTCTCTGTTAGTCAGGATTATCTCTAAAAAAGAGGAAATATTTAATGTCAAATCACATATTACATGCTCATAAATATTTAATATCAATGACATTAAGTAAAATATATAGGATTAAAGGGGGTAAACATCTAAGTGAACCCATCAAAAGTGATTATTCAGTATCTTGGTGAATTCCCCCTTGACTTTTTTTCTTATATTATTTTTACTTAATATTATATTGTGAACATTCCAATATCAATAAAAACTTCTAAAATAGTTTCACAATGGTACATTTATAACTGGTCAGTAATTTATTAATCATTTTCCTATTGTTGAATGCTTAGGTGGTTTGCAGTTTTTCACCATTACAAATAAGGCAGAAATGAAGATCCTCTATATACATTTTCCCAGTATTTAAATTATTTCATTGGTGGACCCTTATACCATACACAAAAATCAACTCAAAATGGATTAAAGAATTAAATGTAAGACCTAAAACCATAAAACTATTGGAAGAAAACACAGGGAAAAACCTCTTGACATTGACCTTGGCAATGATTTTTTCTGGATATGTCACCAAAAGCAAAGGCAACACAAGCAAAAATAGACAAGTGGGATTATATCAAACTAAAAACCTTCTGCACAGTAAAGGAAACAACAGAATGAAAAGGCAACCTATGAAATGGGAGGAAATATTTGTAAACTATACATCTGATAAAGGATTCATCCCAAAATATATAAAGAATTCCTACAAATCAATAGCAAAAAACCCCAAATAACTCCAATTTAAAAATGAACAAAGGACCTGAATGGAAATTTCTCTAAAGAAGACGTACAAATGGCCAACATGTATATGAAAAGGTGCTCCACATTACTAGTGGTCAGAGAAATGCAAATGAAAACCACAGTGGGATAGCACCTCATCCCTGTTAGGATGACTATTCTCAACAAAACGAAAGGTAACATGTTGGTGGGGGTGGTGAGAAAAGGGAGCCTTTGTGCACTGCAGGGAATGTGAATTTGTATGGCCACCATGTAAAACAGTACAGAAGCTCCTCAAGTATTAAAAATATAGCTACCAGGGTGCCTGGGTGGCTCAGTCAGTTAAGCCTCTGCCTTCGGCTCAGATCATGATCTCAGGGTCCTGGGATTGAGCCCCGTGTCAGACTCTCTGCTCAGCGGGGAGTCTGCTTCTCCCTCTTTGCTCTCCCTCCCCCCACAATAAATAGATAAAAAATCTAAAAAAAAGTTTGAAAACATAGCTACCATAAGATCCAGCGATTCTGCTTCTGGGTTTATATACAAAGGAAATGAAATCATAATCCTGAAGAGTTCTGATCTCAATGTTCATTGCAACATTATTCACAATAGCCAAGACATGGGAGCAACATAAAGGTCCACTGATAGATGAATGGATAAAGAAGAAGTATATACATACAATAGGATATTATTCAATCTTAAAAAAAGAAGGAAATCCTGTCATTTGCAACAATAAGAATGAAACTTGAGGACATTATAAGTGAAATAAGTGAAATAAGCTGACACAGAAGACAAATAATACCCTTTTCTGAGGAGTCTAAAAATCATCAAACTCATAGAAATAGAGAGTAGAATGGTGATTGCCAAGGCCTGGGAGGAGAGGAAAGCAGGGAGGTAGTAATCAAAGGGAGCAAAGTTTTAATGATGCAAGATGAAAGTCTTAGAGATCTACTGTACAGCATAGTAAATAATAATACTGTATTGTATGCCTGAACATTTGGTAAGGGGGTGGATCTTATGACAGGTGATCTGATTACACACACGCAAACTAATAATAAGTAAAAAAAAATGGGAGGAGACATTTAGAGATGTTGGAGGTGTTTATGGCATAGATTGTGTGATGATTTCATGGGTGTATACTTACCTCCAAATTGAACAAGCTGCATATATTAGTTATGTACAGCTCTGGTATATCAATCACACCTCAGTAAAGTGGTTTAAAAATTATTCCATTGAGAATAATCTCTTTAAGAAACAAAACAAATAAACAAATAAAAAAAGATACAAACAAAAAAGCAGACTCTTTTTTTTTTTTTTAATTTTAGTAATATATTTTATTTAACTCAATATACCCCAAATATTATGATTTCAAAATATAATAGATATAAAAGTTATTTAGGAGTTATTTAACACCATTTTTCCCCCAAAATCAAGTCTTCACAACCTAGTGTGTATGTTTTCCCCATAGAGCACATTTCAAAAAAGCAGACTCTTAAATACAGAGAACAAAACCGGTGATTACCAGAGGGGAAGAGGGGGATGGGTGAAATAGACAAAGGAAATTAAGAGTACACTTATCACGATGAGCATTGAATAATGAATAGAATTGTTGAATCATTATACTGTACACCTGCAACGAATATAATACTGTATGTTAATTATACTTCAATTTTTAAAGAGATACCAACTTCCTGTTGTAAAATAAATTAAAAAAAGAGAACGAATCTCAACTACAAAATTATTATATCAAAGGCTTTTGGTAGAAATTTCCATATTACTTTTCAAAAGATTTGTATCAGCTTGCTATTTTAAGAGAAAATCAGTCCTGGGGCACTTGGGTGGCTCAGTCAGTTAAGTGACTGACTCTTGATTTTGGCTCAGGTCATGATTTCGGGGTCGTGAGATCAAGGCCCGAGTTGGGCTCCATACTGAGAATGGAGTCTGCTTGGGATTCTTTTTCCCCCCCCCCCCCCCCCCCCCCCCCCCCCCGGCTAATATGCTCTCTCTCTCTCTCTCAAAAGAAAAAAAAGAGAGAGAAAAACATCAGTCTACCGCACTCTAAAATTTATATTCAGTTATGATACCTGCATTACTGATCTCTGAGGCACTACAATTGGGAGGGACTCATGAGTTCCTATGACTCCCTGACAGTAGGCTTGCTGTCAAAGTTAGGAATTTACCTTATCTCATTTCATGTTCTGGAAACTTGATTTTTACAAAATATGAGTTATCTATAAAGAAAAAAATTCTAAAGGAACTAACAAATATTTCCTAACAAACTTACTATTCATGAAAAAACCATACCTAATGCTAGGGAATATACAGTGCTTGCCCTCAAAGTACTTACTATCCAGTAGGAGAGGTAATATGATGAACCTGCCTTCCATGGCATCCATTTCTCACTGTTTTGTATTAGTTACACAGCCAACACAAAACAGAAAGTAGTAAGAGCCACAGAGGAGATTCAAAGAGCTTAAGACAGAAGAGAGGGATACATTTGATGAGATTGGGAAATCTAATATCAATTGCTTTGAGCCTTCTTTTCTTTTATTGAGAAGAATAAAACGCCAGAGAGAGGGTTTTGGGGCCTTAAGATACTGTTATAGAAGGCTCTGGCAGAAATAGGACTTTCTTGAGAAATTTTGCATTTCTTTAAAGCATTGTATAGGATGGGATGAGGAAGTTCTTGTTCATGTTCACCATCTTTTCCACTAGTATAAACTCTTTCCACAGTGTTTCAAGTAGAATGGACATGCAAATAAGTGCTCTGTGCCACAAATACTCTTGATATCTGTATATTTTAAGGTCTTTCTTTTTCTTATATTTAATAGAGATGAAATTGATTCTCAAAAGGAAAGGCTGAGACTTTGCCCTCCTAGGATCCTGGTGGTGTGTGCACACACTGGACAAGAAAATGAAAGACGTTCTGTTTTTATCTTAGTACCATTCACATGTCATCTTTTTTACTCCCAGCAGTCTAGAGATGCATTATGTAATATGGTAGCTGCTAGCCATATTAGCTGTTTGAATTTACTTTTCAATTAATGATAATTAAAATTTAAAACATAGTTTCTCCATCACAGTTGCCATATTTCAACTCCTCGATAGTCCATGTCGTTAGTGGCTACTACACTGGAGCGTGTACATAGAAAACATTCCATCACTGCAGAAAGTTCTATTGGATGATGCTGATCTAGAGTGTTAGGTAGTTCTGGAGGCTCACTGTTTGGTAAAAACTCTGTTTTCCTCTGCTCATACAACACTTCTGACAGTAGATGTGTGTGTTTTCCACACCAAGCCATTCTGACACTGTGTGGAGTTTAAATAGTCTCCACAGGTGAAGACCTCAATCATACAAGACTGCCCCCCTACTTTAGACGCCCATCGTAAGTAACGGTTCTCCAGGTTACTCATATCTTCTATTTGACTTGGCTACAAATCTGAGGTTCCTATAACATTCTCCTTGAGTTTGATAATTTGCTTGGGGGGGGGGGTCCACAGAACTCAAGAAAACAATTTAATTACTATTGTTGATTTATTACATAAGATATTTTAAAGGATACAAATGAATAGCCAGATGAAGAGATATATAAGGCAAGGTTTGTAAGGCTCCTAAGCACAGGAACTTCTGGATACACCACTCTCCCTGCATGTGGATGTATTCACCAATCTGGAAACTCCCTGAACCTCATACTTTAGGCATTTTTATGGAAGCTTCATCATGTAGGCATGATCAATTATTAACTTAATTTCTAGCCCCCTCTCTTCTCTGGAGAATGAGGGGTGGGGTGGGGCTAAAGTTTCAAGCTTCTAATCATGGCTTGGTCTTTCTGGTGACCAGCCTCCATTCAAGAGCCAACAAAGAGTTGCCTCATTAGAACAAAAGACACTCTTACCACCTAGAAAATTCCAAGGGATTTAGGAGCCCTGTGTCAGATGTTCCCATCACTCAGGAAATTACAAGGGTTTGGGGGGCTCTGTGTCATAGGAACTGGAGTCAAAGACCAACTCTTAGCAGGAATCAGGGGAAGAGATCAACATATATACTGCTTATTATTTCATACTCATAAATATTGACTACGCAGTTGGGCAATTTTTAGAGATTTTGTAATTAGAGATGAAAGACCCAATTTGCTATGGATGAGGGAAGGAGATGTGATTCTCCTGTTTTTAGGATATAGTTAAGAACATTCTTTGAACATCAACTATTTTCGGAGTGTCTTCTGTAAAATGTGGTCTAGAATGAAAGCAAAGAGAGAGAAACTGTGCTCATGAAGATGTCTAAATCTGCGAATTTTTTAGTTATAGATAGAATGATTATATGTCCCAGTTTATGTGGGTGGTCCCAGTTTGTCCCTGTTTCTTGACACAAAGCTGTTTTGTGTTCTCCATTTGACTCTGAAGGTGTCCCAGTTGGGATGACAACTTATATGGTCAGTCTATTTATAGTTCCATTTCCTCTTTCCCTGTTGAAACTGTAGATCCGCAGAACAAAAACCCTCTCGATGTTGGTTTCCTGAAACCAACTTTGCCAGGTCACATTCAGGTCGATGTGCTCACGGACTGTAAAAATGTTCCAAGAAATGTCTCTTGCACTAGGGTGGAGAACAGTGAAGCAAAGCCCTTCAGCTGTGAGGATTAAAGAACTTCTTGGAACTTGCCTTTGTTTCTTTTGTTGCTTGGTAACCCTCGTTCTGGCTCAGGAGATGGCCACCGCTGGGAACAATTTTTTTAAAAGCTAAACTGTAAATCCCCCATTTACACATAGACCACACTTGTAAAACTCTCCTCCAGATAATTGTATATTTGGGCAATGACCTTGGCCAGGTTAAGAGCGTTTCACCCAAATTTTGCCTTCCCTTGGTGTCTGCCTATCCTTATGGGGTAATCGCTGGACTATTCTAACTTCGGTAACTCCTAGGGACATTTTGAGCTGATTTCTTCCAAAGGGAGTTGTGACTGGCTAGAATGTACTTCAGGTGAGATCTGTTTATTTCCCCTTTCCCTCTTGGACTCTCACTTTGGAATTATAGGCTGTGCTGCTCTACAGAGTCCCCGTGGTTTATGTGCTAAATGGCGTGCCTAGCCCAGCTGGCTGCTTCTGCCCCTGGGATGCTCCAAGGTTGCTCAGCAGCAGCCTGAGGGGGAGAGAAGTGGGTTTTTGTTGTTGTTGTTGTTGTTTGTCTTCAGTTAACATGAAGCTTATACGTGGATTCTAACTCCTACCATAGACTCAAACGTACAGTGTTTGTGTGAGTGTCCAGGGGGATTGGAGCACCAATGTCAAGTGCAAATGCTGACACAAATTTGAGCAACCCTTGAGTCATCAGCATTATGGCATTTAGCTAATGACCTCTATTATAGACCACTGGAAGACATAACACCAGTATTAACTAACATCTTCTAAAAAGTCTTTGGATAAATCAAGGCCTATAAACTTCTGTAGTTTATCAAATTCCCTCCACCCCCAAATATTCCTGGAAAGATGGGAAAGTTGGCAGTGAACTTATTTTTTCTTGGGAGGGGGTGTCATCTGGACAGAAGGAACACTGTTAAATGACTCGTTGATCTAGGACTACAGAATAGTATAATGTGATGATGAAATCATCTCTAAATATGCAAATACATCTAGTCCTAATCAAGGAGAGAAATGCAATTTATACAAACAGCAGGTGATGGCCATCTACCCAAGCTATCAGCACCAAATGA
This sequence comes from Neomonachus schauinslandi, assembly GCF_002201575.2. NCBI lineage: Eukaryota > Metazoa > Chordata > Mammalia > Carnivora > Phocidae > Neomonachus > Neomonachus schauinslandi. The sequence goes on along the minus strand of NC_058408.1, from coordinate 33,082,943 downwards.
CTTTGCAACCTCTCCCCATTCCACAACAAAGTCTCTGCTTTGCAACTGAATTTTTTGCAAAGTCTGGAATCATTATTAGTTTAAAGCAGGGAAGAAACTACAGGCCCTAAAGACAGTAAAACATTCATTTTCTTATTAATTTAAGCATAGCTGATGCAGGGTCTAAGTACAAAATATTTCAAGACATAAACCCATGATTATATGGTCAATTAAACTTTGACAAAGGAGGTAAGAATATGCAGTGGGAAAAAGACAATCTCTTCAACAAATGGTGTTGGGAAAACTGGACAGCTACATACAGAAGAATGAAACTAGACCACTTTCTCACACCATACACAAAAATTAACTCAAAATGGATGAAAGACCTAAATGCGAGACCTGAAACCAGAAAAATCCTTGAAGAGAGCACAGGTGGTAATTTCTCCAACAATGGCCATAGCAACATTTTTGTAGATATGTCTCCTGAGACAAGGGAAACAGAAGCAAAAATAAACTATTGGGACTACATCAAAATAAAAAGTTTGTGTACAACAAAGGAAACAATCAACGAAACTAAAAGACAACCTACGGAATGGAAGAAGATACATGCAAATGACATATCACGTAAAGGGTTAGTATCCAAATTATATAAAGAACTTACACAACTTGACACCAAAAAACAAAAAAACCAAATAATCCAATTAAAAAGTGGACAGAAGACATGAACAGACATTTCTCCAAAGACTACAGATGGCCAACAGACACATGAAAAGATGTTCAACATCACTCATCATCAGAGAAATGCAAATCAGAACGACAATGAGATATCACTTCACACCTGTCAGAATGGCTAAAATCAGCAACACAAGAAACAAGTGTTGGCGAGGATGTGGAGAAAAAGGAACCCTCGCGCACTGTTGGTGGGAATGCAAACTGGTGAAGCCACTGTGGAAAACAATATAAAGGTTCCTCAAAAAATTAAAAATAGAGCTACATTATGATCCAGTAATTCCACAACCAGGTATGTATGAAAGAACACAAAAACACTAATCAAAAAGATATATGCATTCCTATGTTCAAGCAGCATTATTTACGATAGCCGAACTGGGTGAGTGAAATAGGTGAAGGAGATGAAGAGTACACTTGCCATGCTGAGCACTGAATAATGTATAAAGTTGTTGCATCATTATGTTGTACCCCTAAAACTAATATAACACTCTATGTTAATTATACTGGAATTAAATTTGTTAAAAAATGAAAAAAAGTACAAAATATTTCAGAGCAGAAATAATATCTTCCTCCTGTCTCTGGCATCCCTGAGTATGACCACCCTACCCAAAGACAATTATGCTAAGCAAGTCCTTTGTCATTTGTAAACCAGACAAAAGTCTCTGGGGAAAAAACATCTTTCCCATAAAAAGAAAAAAGAAAAAAAAATCTCTGACTTTTATGGCTAATTCTTGGGGAGGATTTGGTTTTTTATTTATAGTTCTTTAAACAGATACAGTAGTATCCAAAAGAGGGTGAGTAAGGAAAAATAAACTCTCTGTAGGAGGGAATTTAAAGAAAGAGACACACACCCATATGGTGTCTGTTATAAACATTTTATGAAACTATTCTTTGGAATCAGCAGTCTTACTGCCAAAGAAAGTCGAAAATCTTGTTGCTATTGACTCTGAGCCACAAAGAAACTACTGACCAACTGCCACATCCTTCCATTTTGTCGATTCAATTACCATTTTCTTGCAAGTGGAAACATCTCACTGTGTGTCCGAGAAATCTCTTACCGCAATATTTGAAGTGCAGAGCTCTGGGGAGGGCAGATTCCAGCCAGACACAGACATGTCCCTTTAAAGCAGGTGTCTCACACTGGCTCAGTGGATGCTAACCCTAGCGTGTTCTGGGCACACCCGTGCCTCTGGGACTTGCAATAATATCACAGGGAAAATACGATTTGCTGGTGAAGGTGAGGAGGGAGCACGAAGCTACCTATTGTTCCAGCAAAGTGCTTACAGAGTGTACCATGCAGGATGCATATCACCCCCTTTTGAATACCTCAAACCTCTATGTGGTTTCTTTATTAGAGCCGAGAGAGAAATAAAAGGGGAAGATAGGAGACTCATGCATAGACGAGAACTAAGACACCACTGAAACCGTTACCAAGATCATTGCTCTAGGAGGAAGAGAGAATTCGCAAGCGCCCCAATTGTCCAAGTCATTCTTGCGTGTTTTCAAGTTCCTTCCGTGCTCAGCATCCTCAGAATTCCCATTCCCTGTGCTTATGACATGTTGAAATCTCACACGTTGAAATGTTCCTTTTTTGTTTATTTCTTTCCAGCCCCCGAAGAGCATGGCTTTTGGTGGGCTTGTGCCTGCGACAGCTTCACACGGGGACAGGCTTCTGTAAAGAATGGAGAGAAACATCTGGATCAGAATCCCCAACCATGGAGTGACACATTGCTGGGTGTTGTAAAAAGGCTTTGGCTGAGCTCCAGGAAGAGCTGGGTGAAGCAGACATGGGAAAGCTCCAGCTGTCCATAAATACATTCCCAGAGTCACAAAGACGGGTGTTTGCTTTGTTCTGAAAAAAAGCTGTTTTTCTTCTGAGGTTGGAGTATCAGCAGAACTCAGTAAATGTAAGCTCATCCTGTCAGCTACGGGTAATCCTCTTCTACCAGTCCTGTTGACCCAGAGGGGATCGTGTCACTTCTGTTCCATCCCTAATAGGACTACCAGGGGTCTTGAAAAATTACATTATTCAAAATTCTCAGCTATGCTCAATGGAAAGAGGCAATTACTAGGTGTAAATTTGGAAACCAAAATCCCACCTCCTCTACAAGACTTTCAGCTAAAATGCCCTCTCTTGGCCCCGAATTCCTGTACATGGTCCTGAGGTTTGACCAAAACAGCTCTGACCTTCCACTCAGTTATTTTGCTACGGACATTTTGTGTCCCCACATGGATTTTGGATTGTTAGAGGGAGGAGGCCTTGTTTTAGCTTTCCCTTTATTTCCTAGTAACACCTCCTTCAATAAGCCTCTATTAAGTGCTTGTGAAATACTTGCTTAATTAATGAATGATTCTTCCTTCTCTTCCATCAGTCCCCTCAGACTAAATCGATGCCCTCAATCTTTGACACTCTAGAGTCCCCCTGGTAAACTGCTTTTGTGGTTCTGCTATTAATCTTCACAACTGCAGCAAAATCAGACACGAATCATCTGGAAAGAGCCACCCAGTGATCATCTCAACATGAGACACTCGATAAGCTCTTGAGCTCTCACTCTCCACCCTGGCAACAACCTTCAGAGGAAGGGAGGGGACAGAACACATTTCCCAATGACAGAGTCACTGAAAACAAAGTAAAGCAGATAATATGGTCAAGTTACATAAATTATAATTAATGTTGGGAATGGCCAGCCTTGTTAAATGATGCTCTTCCTATGTCATTTGGATTGCAATCCTAAAGGTCATTACCATTGAGAAACTAAAAAAAAATCTGGTCAAAAAAACAACTATCGCCAATTCTAAGCAACCTGGACGTAGGTAAAGTTTGTCCTACACGGGCCTCCTACCCACTGTTCCGTATTCTGCCTCCAAGCCAACTGCTTTCTCAGTCACAAATTGTTCCGTTTTCTACTATTGTTCCTGCCATCAAAAAAAGTCTGTTACAGGGCACCTGGATGGCTCAGTCAGTTAAGCAGCTGCCTTCGGCTCAGGTCATGATCTCAGGGTCCTGGGCTCGAACCTTGCATGGGGGGGGGGTCCCTGCTCAGCGGGAAGTCTGCTTCTCCCTCTCCCTCTGCCCCTCTCCCCATTCCTGCTCTGTCTCTCTCTCTCCCAAATAAAGTCTTTGAAAGAATCTGTTACAAACATACAGAACTTGCTAACTTTTCCCCTGTGAGAAAAAATGCTTTAAAGAAGATGCAGTAAAACAGGGTGCCTGGGTGGCTCAGTCGTTAAGCGTCTGGCTTCAGCTCAGGTCGTGATCCCGGGGTCCTGGGATCGAGTCCCACATCGGGCTCCCTCCTCGAGGGGAAGCCTGCTTCTCCGTCCCCCACCCCCCCTGCTTGTGTTCCTGCTCTCGCTATCTCTGTCTCTGTCAAATAAATAAATAAAATCTTTAAAAAAAAAAAAAAAAGAAGATGCAGTAAAACAGTGATAATGAATACAAATACATTGTTAATGACAGAAATTCAAGCATTAGCCACTCCAGATGAAAGAAATATACGTATTTTTTAAAAAATTTAAGGGTAAGTAACTACTAACAGTGAGTATTAACGAGGCCAGCTGTAACTGTAATAAACATCTCTTGCAGAAATAAGTTGTCAGATATCGTTGCACAAATCACTTAATGTTATTTTATTTATTTATTTTTTAATTTTATTTTATTATGTGTTGTTTTATTTGTAAAGGGAGAGATCATCTCACCCAGCTGTTTGGTGATCCAGTATCCTGGAATAAAAACAGATAAGGTCAGCAATGAATCTTTCCTGAGACTGTGATGATATTTTCACTTTAGAGGTCTGGGTTTGCCCGGAAAGGAACAGCCAAATGTATTAGCAAAAGGAAAGAAATCACTTCCAAGCTTTTATTTTGTAAGAGAATCTCCAAACGGGTCCAACTGCTAGCTAGTGGCTCTTCACCCCACCTACCTGCTCTCACGTTTTCGTTGTTTCTGCCACCTGACACTGACGTGTATTTGAATTCTGTGCCATTTAATTTTGGTCCAAGCGTGGACACAAACTCATTTCTTTGTTTCCTCCTTAGCACAGCTAAGACAGATTGGAACTTTCACAAAAGATTTTTTAAAATACCAATTAAAACAAAACAAAAAAAGAAAAGAAAAGGAACATAAAATATATAAGTGCATGAAAACTATGGCATATAAACTACAGTTTCCTAATTTTATTTGTGCTGGTGTGCACCAAGGGCTTGTAGACCTTGTCCTATTTTACACCCTGAGATGGTTTACTTAACCTCAAATGGCTGACACAAATTTACAGCCTTCTCCCTCTCAAGGAGGAAGAATTTTCCTGACCCTCTTAGGGTCCCTGGCTGGGTCTGAAAATTAAACTGACAAAGATAGAGTCACAGGAGAAAAGCATGCAAATTTATTAAATTGGTTACATAGACATGGGAGCCTTCCCAAGACAATGAAGACGCAAGTGAGCGGAGCAGGAAGCTTTTATACCTTTCAAAGACACGATAAATATGTGATAAGTTGACAACACAAGGGGGTTTGGGCTAGGGGTAGTAAATGGTGAAGAGGTAAGAAGGTGTATTTATACACCCTTCTAGGCTCTGAATTCCCATTCTCTAGGGTTAAGGATGTTTTCCCTTCCCCTCATGTAGGGAGGATACCTTTCACATGGGAGATTTTGCTCCTACTTTCAGGGAACAAACACAAGAGGTTGGGGAGGAGGGAACAATCAGAGTGACCTTCCTCTTTCAGCCATTTTCTCAAATTCTTTCAGTGTAAGATATTCAACAGGATAAAAGTGCCATATTTGGGAGTGGTGTGTCCTGAACCCCATTTATTTTGCCTGTGTTCTGACTTCCAAAATCTGGCTTGGCTTCCTATGGGGGAAATCATTTGAGCATCCTCAGTTTCTTTCTACACATCTTACCCACAAGGTGGTCCAGATCAAGAGAGAGAGATTTCCACTCAACCACCCGGGCTTCCCTCTTCCCTTCCCCACCAGTACAGAGCCTCTTCCTATGTTCTGACAGGAAAAACACATATTTTAGTCAACTGATTGATGCCATGAATGACCCCACTCTTGAGGTGAGATTCTCCCACCTGCACACACCAGATCCTTTAGAGGTCCAATGATCTAAAATACCATAAATGACTAATTAACATAACATGCCCAGGTCCATACAGTGAGAGTGGGTAAGGCAAGATGGCAGTTCAGGAGCTGTACCTGCTCCCATAAAAATCAGGATATGTTCTCCCCCACACCCAACTTAACATTGGAAAGTACCACATTTGTCCTTACCCACCAGCCCATCAGCCCAGTGGGCTTATGTCATAAAATGCTTATTAAAGCAAAAAGGCTTGATGACCCTTCCACCACTATACTTTTTACCTAAAATGACTCCTACTGATTTATTTGTATATATTATTTCCATCACTAAAATCTTTCCTTTATTCTGTTCTCATGAGATCAGTTTGCTCAAACCTACATAGGACCCTGAATTTATTAGATAAGGTTGGATGAGCCTTTGCAAAGAGAATCCATGTGGAAATTGTGGAGAAACTGGGCACAATTGCCACCCAAAATGTGTCTCTTTGGCATGAGGATTATTTTAGGCTGATTATTTTTAAGAAACAGAAGACTCCAGAAGTTTTTCTTTTTACCTTCCCCTTAACTGCCCCAAATAATTTAGACAAGGAGCCTTCATGAACCAAAAAGAGAGCTATTAGCAAAGCTAACTTTGTTTTAGGTGAGAAAGACTTCACAAATCTTGGCAAACATTTGTTTACCAAATATTTGCTCTTCCCACCTGCTAGTGAATTGTCTTTCTCCCTTTTGAAGTTCCAGACCCCTGCTTCTCCTTAGCTCAAGGTAGCGTGTAAGCCTCAGCTGCCTGTCTGTGGGTCTCATATTCCTCTGTGGCCCCTTTGTATAGATAATTAAATTCATTTCTCTCCTGTTAATCTGTTTCATATCAATTTGTTTTGTTTCAAGTTTTTATTTAAATTCTTGTTAGTTAACATAGAGTGTAATATAGTTTCAGGAGTAGAATTTAGTGATTCATCACTTACATATAACACCCAGTGCTCATCTCAAGTGCCCTCCTTAATACCCATCATCCTTTTAGCCCATCCCCTGCCCTCCTCCTCTCCAGCAACCCTCCATTTTTTCTCCATAGATAAGAGTCTATATCTTTTGCCTCTCTCTCTCTCTTTTTTCTTTCCCCTATGTTCATCTGTTTTGTTTCTTAAATTCCACATGAGTGAAATCATATAGTATTTGTCTTTCTCTGACTGCCTTATTTTGCTTAGCATAATACCCTCTAGCTCCATCCACATCATTACAAATGGCAAGATTTCATTCTTTTTTATGGCTGAGTAATATTCCATTGCATATATTATATATACCACATCTTCTTTAACCATTCATTAGTCAATGGACATTTGGGCTCCATAATTTGGCTAATGCTAATAATGCTGCTATAAACATTGGGGTGCATGTGTCCCTTCTAATCAGTATTTTTGTATCTTTTGGGTAAATACCTAGTAGTGTAATTGCTGGATCATAGGGTAGTTCTATTTTTAACTTTTTGAGGATCCTCCATACTGTTTTCCAGAGTGGCTGCACATGTTTGCGTTCCCACTAATAGTGCATGAGGGTTCCCCTTTCTCCGAATCCTCACCAACATCTGTTGTTTCCTGTGTTGTTAATTTTAGCCATTCTGACAGGTGTGAGGTGGTATCTCATTGGGGTTTTGATTTGTATTTCCCTGATGATGAGTGATGTTGAGCATATCTTTTCATGTGTCTGTTAGCCATCTGGATGTCTTCTTTGGAAAAGTGTGTATTTATGTCTTCTGCCCATTTCTTAACTAGATTATTTATTTTTGGGGGTGTTGAGTTTGGTAAGTTCTTTACAGATTTTGGATACTAACCTTTCATCAGATATGTCATTTGTAAATATCTTCTCCCATTCCATTGGTTGTCTTTTAGTTTTGTCAGTTGTTTCCTTTGTTGTGCAGAGACTTTATATCTTAAGTCCCAATAGTTCATTTTTGTTTTTGTTTCCCTTGCCTCCAGAGACATGTCTAGTAAGAAGTTTCTATGGCCGATGTCAAAGAGGTTGCTGCTTGTCTTCTTCTCTAGGCTTTTGATGGTTTCCTGCCTCACATTTAGATCTTTCATTCATTTTGAATTTATTTTTGTGTATGGTATAAGAAAGTTTCACTCTGCATGTTGCAGTCCAGTTTTCCTAACACTATATGTTAAAGAGACTGCCTTTTTTCCGTTGGATATTCTTTCCTGCTTTGTCAAAGATTAATTGACCATATAGTTTTGGGTCCATTTCTGGATTTTCTATTCTGTTCCATTGATATATGTGTCTGTTTTTGTGCCAGTACCATACTGTCTTGATGACTACAGCTCTGTAATATAGCTGGTGTCTGGATTTGTGATGCCTCCAGCTTTGCTTTTCTTTTTCAAGATTTCTTTGGCTATTTGGGGTCTTTCATGGTTCCACACAAATTTTAGGATTGATTGTTCTAGTTCTGTGAAAAATGCTATTGGTATTTTGATAGGGATTACATTAAATGTGTAGATTGCTCTGGATGGTATAGACATTTTAACAATATTTGTTCTTCCCGTCCATGAGCGTTGAATGTTTTTCCATTTCTTTGTGTCATCTTCAATTTCTTTCGTAAGTGTTCTATAGTTTTCAAAGTACAGGTCTTTTACGTCTTTGGTTAGGTTTATTCCTAGATATCTTATGGTTTTTGGTGCAATTGTAAAAGGGATTGATTCCTTGATTTCTCTTTCTGCTGCTTCATTATCAGTGTATAGAAATGCAACAAATTTCTGTACATTGATTTTGTAGCATGAGACTTTACTGAATTCATTTATTAGTTCTAGCAATATTCTGATGGAGTCTTTCTAGTTGTCTACATAGAGTATCATGTCATCTCTGAAACTTTGACTTCCTTCTTGTTGATTTGGATGCCTTTTATTTCTTTTTGTTGTCTGATTGCTGAGGCTAGGACTTCCAGTACTATGTTAAATAACAATGGTGAGAGTGGACATCCCTATCTTGTTCCTCAGTCTTTCCCCATTGAGGATGATATTAGCTGTGGGTCTTTCGTATATGGCCTCTAAATGAAATAGAGGTATGTTCCCTCCTTTCCTCCTTTGTTGAGGGTTTTTATCAAGAATGGATGCTATACTTTGTCAAAGGCTTTTTTTGTATCTATTGAGAGGATTATATGGTTCTTATCCTTTCTTTTATTAATGTGGTGTATCACGTCAATTGATTTGTAAATATTGAACCACCCTTGCAGACCAGGAATAAATCCCACTTGATCATGGTGAATGATTCTTTGAATGTACTGTTGGATTCAATTTGTTAGTATTTTGATGAGAATTTTTGCACCCCTGTTCATCAGGGATATTGGCCTGTAATTCTCCTTTTTGGTGGGGTGTTTGTCTGGTCTTGGAACCAAGGTAATTCTGGCCTCATAGAATGAGTTTGGAAGTCTTCCTTCCATTTCTATTTTTTGGAACAGTTTGAGAAGAATCGATATTAACTCTTCTATAAATGTTTGGTAGAATTCCCCTGGGAGCCATTTGGCCCTGGACTTTTGTTTTTTGGGAGATTTTTGATTACTGACTCAATTTCTTTCCTGTTTATGGGTCTGTTTAAATTTTCTATTTCTTCCTGTTTCAGTTTTGCTAGTTTTCGTGTTTTTGGGAATTTATCCATTTCTTCCAAGTTGCCCAATTTGTTGGCATGTCACTTTTCATACTATTCTCTTATAATTGTTTGTGTTTCTGTGGTGTTTGTTGTGAAGAGATCACATTCCTCTCCCATTCAGAATTTTATTTATTTGAGTCCTTTCTTTTTTCTTTTTCATAAATCTGTCTAGGGGCTTATCAATTTTATTAATTCTTTTGAAATACCAACTCCTAGTTTCATTGATCTGTTCTACTGGGGTTTTTTGTTTGTTTGTCTCTATATCATTTATTTCTGCTCTAATTTTCATCATTTCCCTTCTTCTTCTAGCTTTAGGCTTCATTTGTTGTTCCTTTTCTTACTCCTTTAGGTGTAAAGTTTGGTTGTGTATTTGAGATTTTTCTTGCTTCTTGAAGTGGGCCTGTATTGCTATATAATTCCCTCTTAGGACCACTTTTGTTGCATCCCAAAGGTTTTGGACTGTTGTGTTTTCATTTTCATTTGCTTCCAAGTATTTTTTAATTTCTTCTTTAATTTCCTTGTTAACCCATTCATTCTTCAGTAGGATGTTCTTTAACCTCCATGTATTTGTGGTCCTTCCAAATTTTTTCTTGTGGTTTACTTCAACTTTCATAATGTTGTGGTCAGAAAATATGCATGGTATGATCTTAATCTTTTTGTATTTGTTAGAGTCTGATTTGTAACCTAGTATGTGATCTATCCTGGAGAATGTCCCATGTGCACTCAAAAAGAATGTGTATTCTGAGCATGGAGGGCATTAGGAGAAGGAAGGGAAAAACGAAGGGGGGAAAATCAGAGGGAGAGATGAACCATGAGAGACTGTGGACTCTGAAAAACAAACTGAGGGTTTTAGAGGGGAGGGGGGTGGGGGGATGGTTTAGCCCAGTGATGGGTATTAAGGAGGGCATGTACTGCATGGAGCACTGGGTGTTATATGAAACAATGAATCGTGGATCACTACATCAAAAACTAATGATGTATTGTATGGTGACTAACATAACATAATAAAATTAAATTAAAAAAAAAGAATGTGTATTCTGCTGCTTTAAGGTGAAATGTTCTGAATAGATCTGTTAAGTCCATCAGGTCCAGTGTGTCATTCAAAGCCATTGTTTCCTTGTTGGTTTTCTGCTTAGATGATCTGTCCATTGCTGTAAGTGGGGTGTTAAAGTTCCCTACTATTATTGTATTATTATCAATGAGTTTATGTTAGCTATTAATTATTTTATGTATTTGAGTGCTCCCAAGTTGGGGGCATAAATATTTACAATTGTTAGACCTTCTTGTTCGATAGACCCCTTTATTATGATATAGTGCCCTTCTTCATCTCTTGCTACAGTCTTTGGTTTAAAATCTAGTTTGTCTGTTATAAGTATGACTACTCGGGCTTTCCTTTGACATCCCTTAGCATGATAAATGGTTCTCCATCCCCTCACTTTCAATTTGGTGGTGTCTTTAGGTCTAAAGTGAGTCTCTTGTAGGCAGCATATAGATGGGTCTTATTTTTTTGTCCATTTTGACACACTATGTCTTTTGATTAGAGCATATAGTCCATTTACATTCAGAGTGATTATTGATTGTTATGAATTTAGTGCCCTTGTATTACTTGTTAAGTCATTGTTTCTGGATATTTTCTCCGTTCCTTTCTAGTCTTTGTTGCTTTTGGTCTTTCTTTCCCACTCAAAGAGTCCCCTTTAGGGGCGCCTGGGTGGCTCAGTTGGTTAAGCAACTGCCTTTGGCTCAGGTCATGATCCTGGAGTCCCGGGATCGAGTCCCGCATCAGGCTCCCTGCTCGGCAGGGAGTCTGCTTCTCCCTCTGACCCTCCTCCCTCTCATGCTCTCTGTCTCCCATTCTCTCTCTCAGATAAATAAATAAAAAATCTTTAAAAAAAAAAAAGAGTCCCCTTTAATATTTCTTGCAGAGCTGGTTTAGCGGCCACGAACTCCTTTAGTTTTTGTTTGTCTGGGAAACTCTTTATCTCTCCTTCTATTCTGAATGACAGCCTTGCCAGATAGAATATTCTTGGTTGCTTATTTTTCCCATTCCACATTTTGAATATATCACGCTACTGTCTTCTAGCCTGCTAAGTTTCTGCAGACAGATCTGATGCGACCCTTATTTGTCTTCCCTTGTAAGTTAGGGATTTCTTTTCCCTTGCTGCTTTTAGGATTTTTTCCTTATCTCTATATTTTGCAAATTTTACTATGATATGTCTTGGTGTTGGCCTGCTTTTGTTAATTTTGATGGGCGTTCTCTGTGCCTCCTGGATTTGGATGTCTGTTTCCTTCCACAGATTAAGGAAGCTTTCAGCTATAATTTCCTCAGGTAAACCTTCTTCTCCTTTTTTCCTCTCTTCTTCTGGGACTCCTATGATACAAATGTTATTATACTTAATGGAGTTGCTGAGTTCCCTAAGTCTACATTCGTGATTCAGTATTTTTCTTTCCCTCTTCAACTTTATTATTTTTCATAGTTTTATCTTCTATATCATTTATTCATTCCTTTGTTTTTTCCATCCTGTGGTCATTACATCCAGTTAGTTTTGCATCGCAGTTATAGTATTTTTTATTTCAGGCTGATTAGTTTTTAGGTCTTTTATCTCTGCAGTAAGGGACTCCCTGGTGTCTTCTATGCTTTTCTCAAGCCCAGCTAGTATCCTTATGATTGTTTTAAATTTTGGGTTAAGCATATTAACTTATATTTGTTTCAATTAGATCCCTGGCCATGACCTTTTCTCGTTCTTTTTTTGGGATGAATTCCTCCATCTTGGCATTTTGTCTAGGTCTTTGTCTTCTGTGTTCTAGGAAAGCCTGTTTTCTGTGTATTAGGAAAGACTGTGTATTAGGACAGTTTCCTCTCCTGAGAGTAATGGCTTTATTAAGAAGAGTGTCCAGTGCCTCATGCTTCAGAAAGTGTTTCTGGTATATGGTGTGTGCACTCTCCTGCTGTGTTTTGGTTGCTCTATCCCTCAGGTCCATCCTCTGCAGAGTTTCTCCTTGCCTGCAGTGGGGAGTGTTTGAACCTTGTACAGAGTGTGGTGAGTTTTAACTAGGTGTACTCTGGTTTTGCTTGTTAAAAGAGACCGGCTGATATTTCCAGTAGAACTGAAACTTTGCACACTCTATGTTCGGTAGACATGGTGTGTGGCGGGGGCTGGGGCAGGTGGGGTTGTGCTGGTGTTCTGGGGGAAGGGCCTGCTGCTCTGATTCTCAGGCACTTGCCTTAGTAAAGAAGCACCTGCAGAGCACAGAGGGGTGGGGCTTGGTGTAAGCAGCTCTGGCCTCCACTGTTGGCACTGTGCTGCTCACTGAAGTCAGTCTGTGCTGATGGGTGGGGGAGAAAAAATGGCACCAGCCCTCTTCTTCATCCCCGGAGAGGGGAGATTGCACCTCCCTCCCCCTCCCTGCTGTCTGGGAAGCCCTCCCAGAAGAATGAACAATCTCCCTTCGTGTATCTCAGGCATCCCTCATATTCCTGCCTTCACCCTGCCTATGCCTGGGCCATCTGCCTGCCTGGCAGCGCAGTGCACCTGTGTATTACCCCAAGCAGTCCAGGTGAATTTCACAACTCCAAACTTTGGGTACCTGGCATGGTATGGACCCATGCACATCCTTTGGGGGAGGGTCTCACCTCACTGGGGCTGGTGCTGGTTTGTCCCAGGGCAGTTGCACCAATGTGCAGGAGCTTAAAGCTTAGAGTAAAGCACAACAAAAAGCTGATGTCCAGGTTAGCCATCCTCAGCAGGTGTATCTGCCCCTAATGCTAAGGAATGGGACAGTGCAACGGCACCTGCCAGCTCTTTTGTCCCCTGAGAGGCAATGCTACCTCTCCCAGATGCACTCTAAGAAGGGAGAACCATCTCTCCCCGTCCATACCAGGGGATCCTCAGATTGCAACCTCCACTCCCACGCCTCTGATTTCCTTCTCCACAGGAGCACTGCAGTGCCTGCTGGGCTCAATACTAGCCAAGTCACTGACCTCTAACACTCCACTCTTTGAGCTCTGCTGGTTGTAAAAACTCATGAGAATCAGTCCCTCTTGTTTTCCTAGTCGAACCTGTTTACCTTGTGCAATCCCCTGTGTGTTGCTCTCTCTCTCTCTCTCTCTCTCTCTCGCCCTCGCCTCTCTCCATGATCAGGGATCATGTCAGTTTGATTATTAGATCAGTTAGAAGAACATAGAAGAGTAAAAGAAACTCCCCATGCCCTCCCCCCCCCACACACACAAATTCCCAAAAAGGAAGATTAGATATTTGGTCATTATTGAGGGTGTGTGCTTGTCATTCTAAGTTCAGCCATTCTAACTGAATGACAAATGTCTGAAAGCTAATGAGTGGGAAAAAGGAGCCTGCTAAATTATGGCAACAGCTTCCTCCTCTTTATTTTTTAATGTATTTTTTAAGTTTTTATTTTTAAATAATCTCTACACCCAATGTGGGGCTTGAACTCATAACCCTGAGATCAAGAGTCACAGCTTCCACCAATTAAGCCAGTCAGGCACCCCATACTTCCTGCTTTTTAAAAACAATGATGAATGAGTTGAAATAAAAAGCTGCATTTCTCACTTCTGGCCTCTGAAGCCTGAGAAAAGCAGGATATGGACTTCTGACCTATTAATCTTACCAACTTCATAAACATGAATTCAGACAAAAACAAAGTGTTTTCTATTCACTGGAGAAGGAAACAGCTCTAGAAGACATTTGTTGCCCAACTCAGAAATATCTAATCAAATTCAGGAGTGATTATTTGGAATAAACTCTAAATAAGTGAGCTAAAAAATAAACAAATACATCTATCAGCTTGGAATCTTTCTGCCACCCACCTCAAGCCCCCTTAACCAATAGGATTTGCTCTTGCTTATTCTTCCTGGCCCTACTGCCTAATTTTATTCCCAGCCTGCTACTTAAGCCTTCAGTTTCCTTCATCCTTGCTATTTACTCCTAAAACCTAAAAGAGAAAAAAAAAAAAAAAACAGGCCCAAACCATCACCTCTGCTTTCCCTTCAAAATAATCCAAGTGACTCCAATCCTGCCATCCACCACCTGACTTTCCTGCTAGGTCCACACCCCCCACACCCACAGCTAGCCTGTTGAACAGGTTTACCTTTATTCCCTCCTATCTGAACAGAAACCAGGCTATCTTTTTTTTTTTTTTAATTTTTTTTATTCTTATGTTAATCCCCATACATTACATTAGTTTTAGATGAAGTGTTCCATGATTCATTGTTTGTGCATAACACCCAGTGCTCCATGCAGAATGTGCCCTCCTCAATACCCACCACCAGGCTAACCCATCCTCCCACCCCCCTCCCCTCTAGAACCCTGTTTGTTTTTCAGAGTCCATCGTCTCTCATGGTTCGTCTACCCCTCCGATTTCCCCCGCTTCATTCTTCCCCTCCCGCTAGAAACCAGGCTATCTTGATAATACTTCATGCCCAGCTGCCTTTTCTTATGAAATCCCTATTGTCTACTCCTACTTATTTTATGATAGAAATTTCTATCCTGCTGTGCCTTTAAGCCCATCAATCCATTTTCATTAAAAGTCTTTCCAGCCCTTGATTTAATTACTTCCAGAATGTAAACGCACAGTCCATGTGGCTCTTATGATGACATTTACTCTCCCGTTTTTTTGTCTCAAGGAATCCATCTTCTCATCAGGAGCTGGAATAATCTTTCTAAATTGCATATCTGTTTATATTCTTTCCCACTATTAAATTGTTTAATGATTCTCTATAACCTATTGGGTAAATTCCAAGCCTCTCACATGCTTGGAAATCTATTATTATGGCATCGTTCTAATTTTACTTTCTGACATGCCCCACCCCCCAAATTTCATATCTCTCATTCCAGCCATGCCAAACTGCTATACATCCATATATACATACAGGGTGCTTACTTCTGCCCACCATTTTCCAGGGTAATTGACAAACCCCTACATTTCCACAGACACACCCAGGAAACCTGCTTCTCACTTTTTAGGAGGTATAAGTATTTTCTACTATGTGTGTCACATCACGAAAATTCCAAGAACAGAGTATACCTGGGGATGGACAGCTGGTTCACTGCTTTTCAACTCTATGTGATCTGACCAAGGTGATAGCCAGAACTCTCTCAGAGCCACGAGTTCTCTGAGATTCCTGGACGAGAGTGTGACACGTGGGTGTTTTAATAACTGGCGTCCCCTTAAGTCGGTGTTATTTAAACTCTGGTTCAGTATTTATTTAGTAAGATGGGAAGAAGGTGACCTTTAGTAATAAAAAATGTGTGTTACATTATGTTAAAACTTATAATGCAAGATTCATGATCTCATCATCACAGCTAATATTGTTTGCAATATATCACATACTGTGATAAGTATGTTATATCCATTTTTTCATTTGTTCCTCAAACTATTTAGTCCTACTCTTATCATCTTACTTCAGTCACACCCTCACCGACTTCTGCTATTTCTAGTTACCCCAACCTGCTATACTTCTTCTTTTCCATAGCGATGTTCACATTCTAAAGTACTATTTACCTGTTTATTATGTTTACTGCTCCTTTTCTGTTTTTTCTTTACAGAATATACATTCCACAAGACATCAGCCTTTTAAAAAAAATTCTACCTGATTATAGACGTACATAGTAGGTGTTCTATAAATATTTGTTTCATGAGTAGCCAAAGCTCTATGAAATAAATAGTATTTTTAAATCCTCATTTCACAAATAAGGAAATTGAGACACAAAGAGGTTAGCACATACAGCAGGTAGATGGAGGACCCAGAATTTGAATGGCCAGTGGATTCCAGAGTTTCTTAACATTACACAGCAGGTAGCATAGCAATTTATTTGGAATTTTCTTTCACTTAAAAGTTATCATCAGTCTTGATCACAAAGGCTAGCAGTCCCTTTTACAGACACAGACATTGAATATTGTTTGAAAACTCATGAAAACTTCAAATGTTGTTTAGGAAACTTTATTTCTGGTTTTTATGTTCCAAAAAGTGTTTCCTTCTTGGACATTGTTTATATTCTCCCTTTAGGTTTTATTTGTTTCTGTTGTTGTGGTAATTTTCCAAACCAGGAAACTACTTTGGAACTATACTTAGGATGTTTAAATTTAGATAATAAGCTAAATTGCTTCTTCCAGGCAACAGCGTCATGCTTTCTATGGTTTCAGAATTCTAACTGCCCAAAATACAAGGTATTGTCAGCCAGATGGTTCTTTCTAATGGCTGGAGTCATGGCTTTTAGCAGCATGCTTTCCCATCTCATGAATATCTCCACAGAGACATGACGCAACCGGCAAGGGCTGGTGAGTTCATTTTTTCTAAAGCACGTCAGCATACACATGCACAGGGATGAAACTAATATGCATTTTTTTCTACTAAAGAAAAACACACTCCTCCTGTGTCTCCTCTATTCTCAACACTTCACTACAACACCATTCACTTCTGACACCAGATGTGTGGCATTTCCACACACCAGGCAATTCTGAGACATCAGCTGGATACCTGACAATTCAGTTCAATCCTGACACTATCTACCTGGTGATGGTTCTGCTCCCACACATTAAGGGGTCGGTCCTACCAGACTGTTCCCCACCCCCGCTTAGATGTAAATCACAAATCCAGGTTGTCACCCGTCCTTCTGACCCATGGGTATAAACTGAAGGTTCCTAGGACATGCTCCTCGGGTTCCACTAATTTGCTAGATTGGCGTGTAGAACTCAGGAGAATGTTTTACTTAGGAGATTTCCAGTTTATTATAAATAGATGCAACTCACAAACAGCCAAATGGAAGGTATGTAGGAAAGGGTGAGGAGGGGCCATGACTTCTCTGGCACCAATCTCCCTGCATCTCCACATGTTCACCACCCAGGATGCTCTTGAACCCAGTCCTTTGTTTGTTTTTTATGGCTGCTTCATTACAGAGGCACAATTGATTAAATCATTGACCATTGGTGATTGAACTCGATCTCTAACCCCACTCTTCTCCCCCGAGGTCAGGGGTGGGGCTGAAAGTTCCAACCCCATAGTAGAAAAAAACCACTTGCTGGCCAATCAATACCAAATTATTGTCTTCTTTCTTGGTGACCACAAAGAATTATTCCAGCACTAATTTGATATATTGTGTCTGACCCTGTTCAGGGAACACAGATGTGCAGAACCCTGAGGAGAGCTTTTAGAAGGGTTCATCATATAAATGTTGAGCCTTGGGACGTGAAACCATGGAAGTGGCAAGGTGGCCCCTGGAAGCAGAATGAGCTGTGTCTGAGAAAGCTTGAAGTTTGGCTTTAAGGTTAGAAGTGAACCACTCCAGAGAGGGCATCTTCAAGGGCGTATCAAATACACATTTTGGCCTCCTGCCAAAAGGCCAAGTACAGGAATATAGTTGATCAAAGTAGAGGCCAAAGCTTATTATGAGGATCATGGAATGCATTTGGATGCTGGAGGGAGAAAAATTAGATATTTTGGGTAAACCAAGACAGTTGAACAATTATTGCAAATGTATTATGAAAGTTTAATAGTCGGACATTTTAATGTTTCTATTCTCATGCAGGAACAAGAATTTATCAAGAATTTCTCAGCACTGTCTGCTGCTGGGTTGTTCCCGTGGTTATTTTACTGCTTTGTGATACTTCCCAGACCTTCATTTTCCAATGAAGTCAGAAGAGCAAGATATTTGGGAACTATGGCATTTTTTCTTCACAATTTCTTCCTTTTTTCCTATATCTTATAATAGTTTATTACATTATAATTGATGATACTTTATCATGAATGTCACATGTGATTTGGAAGTTTTTTCTCTTTTTTTATCACATTTGAAGTGGCGGCATTGACACTTTTTCTGTTCTGCTTTGGTGAGTTCCTAGAGGACTTGTGTAAAAACACAGTGGCCTAAAGGAACTAAAATAACTCAATACAGCTATGAAAGATCATTTTGTTTAACACAACGAGTGCTATCATATCAAGCAATTCCATAAAAATTATCACTTTGATGGAAACTCTTGTTTTGCCTTGTGCAATTATTCAATTTTATTAGATGTTTGTTGGCTAAAAATTTATGTTTTCCCTAAAGTTGTCCTTATAATTCACTGTCAATATTTAATATTAACGGTAAAACTATTTCCCCATTTATTTAAATATTTAAACGTTTTTTGTACATACAGTCAATAGGTTTAACAGTGATTTATCACAGTAATACATATTAGGGATATTTGTTTTTTTGTTTTTTTAAAGATTTTATTTATTTATTTGAGACAGAGAGAATGAGAGAGACAGAGAGCACATGAGAGGGGGGAGGGTCAGAGGGAGAAGCAGGCTCCCTGCCGAGCAGGGAGCCCGATGCGGGACTCGATCCAGGGACTCCAGGATCATGACCTGAGCCGAAGGCAGTCGCTTAACCAACTGAGCCACCCAGGTGCCCATATTAGGGATATTTGTAATAAGACATGTGTAGTATATATCCTTCAACTGACTGATGGAATCCTAATATAAAGCACATAAGGAGACTTTTCACCAAGTTGGATCTAGAATACCTGCTGCCCATATTTAAAAGAGGAAATTCAGTAGTGACTATACATTTCAATAACATTCTTTTTATACATGACCATCACTGTTACTCGGATTAGATGTGATTAGATATGGCTTTGTGGGATGCCAGAAATGATGCTGTAAGGGGCATCAGCTATTTGGCCTTCCACAGGACAAAGCTGAATTGCAAATTGTAGTCAAGCACTGAGGCTACTAGTACTACTACAAGTACTGAGGTCAAGTACAGGAGCATCTCTGGTCTCTGTACCACTAAAATGGTATTATGGGGTTGGAGGGGAGGTGCTCTATTGTGAAATCGAATGTGATAGTTTTTCTGAGACACATGGGCAGGGGTAGGTGCATGCATTCTTGGTCTGGGTGCATTGTCACGGGTAGTGATGAACTGAGGGACGTCAGTTGTAGGCACATCACCAGAGACCTGCTGCACCCAGCTCAACATTTCGGAAATGCACCCTAATTCCTTGGATTATCCGTTGACAGGTTCTGGGTAAGCAGTCGTGTGCCCAAATAGTGTTCAGAACCACCTGTGACCTCTGGGAGCAGAATGTTAGGTTCCATGTGCATAACCACTGATTTCTTCCACCTTCCCCTTCAGTCAGAATGCTAAAGATACCATCTCTTCCAATCATCCCAAGAACCCATATTACTCATAAAAGATAGAAATTGCATAAGAAGCTATACAATGACTTTAGATTTCCCTCCTGTATAAACTCTGAAATTTGGACTAGGGGCAGCCCTAGGAGGGTTGGGAGGCTGTAGAGGCAGGACTCATGAGAGGGAAAACATCTCCAGCAGAACCTCGCCTAATTAGCCCTCAAGGGTTGCTACCTCCCGGAGCCAGTAGGCTTGATCCTCTCTTGGGAACTATATTTTGGGTGGGTGTGGGGTGGGCTGGGAATAGAATGTGGCCACAAACTAGACCTAGTAAATGGCATGGTAAAGGAAACATAGATTTACAGCAAAATATCTGAGCTCCCCTCCACCCCCTTTGGAGGACCTGGTGCACTTATCAATCAGACCAGTGATGGAATTTCAGGTCCCAGGAGACAGGAGGGAAGGCAGAGAGTCTTGATTTCCAGAGGGCCAGGGATGTCATTATTAGAGACCACACGGGGATTTAGATGGCAATAAATAGCCGTATGCCCAAGGGACTCAGGAATACCTGAATTATGCCTTGCCAAATACACTCCACCTTCTCTGTCATCCCTCTATCCCCTCCCCTGCTCCCTTGGCCTGGGTCCCTAACAGGGAGGTGTAGGGTCAGGATATTACCCCAGCTCGGGTCTGGCCTCTCATTTCCTTAAGCCCCGTATCTCCAGTGACATTCTCCTCACTCAGCACCCTTTCCAATGGCTATCCTAGACTTGGTTGCTGTTAAGACTTTCTATGATATTTTCAACCCTTCTCTTCCTTTCTTGAAATGCAGACCTCTTTACTTCTTCCCTCTCTTTGAGGAAATGTTCTTACCTCCTACTTAAGTGGGAAAACAGAAGCCAGATCATATACCTCATATACAACCAAACAGTCCCCACACTTGTTCTTTCCTTTTCCCCCTGTAAAGTGGAGATGCCCATCCTCCCATCTGAGGTCATTTTCCGCAGCTGAGTTCCAAATCTTATCCACTATGGCTTTATCAGGAAACTTGTGTGGCTCTCCTGTGTCAGGCTCCTCTATGCACCACCCTACCCCGCCCCCCCCATCTACTGCAGCCAATCTACCCTTTACCCTGAGGTGCCACTCCAGCTACTGCCCTCTGTCTTTACTCTCTTTAGCAGCCAAATACAATTTTTGTTAGTCTTTAAAATCACACTAGTGCTTTCTATTATATATACATATAAAGTTATAGTTATTATATATAAAAACACACTCATATTACATGCATATAAAATGCCAAATAAATAGTTTCTCTTCCTAGACATCCCACAAATACAAATCCCAGAGATAATCACTGTGAAATTGTGTATATACGTATGTAATGTACATAGGTGCATAAGAATTTCTTACACGGGGTACGCCCAGGTGGCTGAGTTGGTTGAGTGTCCAACACTTGGTTTTGGATCAGGTCATGATCTCATGGGTCCTGGGATCGAACCCCATGTCAGGCTCTGCAGTCAGTGGGAAGTCTGCTTGAAGATTCTCTCCCTCTGCTCCCACCCAACTCGCCTGCACGCACATGCGTGTATGCTCCCTCTCTCTCAAACAAATAAATAATTTCTTTTTTTTTTAAGTTTTTATTTATTTATTTGGCAGAGAGAGACACAGCGAGAGCAGGAACACAAGCAGCAGGAGTGGGAGAGGGAGAAGCAGGCTTCCCCTTGAGGAGGGAGCCCGATGCGGGGCTCAATCCCAGGACCCTGGGATCACGACCTGAGCCGAACGCAGACGCTTAACGACTGAGCCAACCAGGCGCCCCCAAATAAATAATTTCTTACACGAATGGAATCATATGATACATGCTGTTCTGCAACATGCTTTTTTCATTTTATATATTTTAGATATCTTTTCACATCAGTACATATAAATACACCTCATTCTTGTTAATATCTGCATGAAATTTTAATGGTTTTTTAATATTCATGACTCTCTCTTCAATGACTAGAATAGTGCCCAGCACATAGTAGGCACTTTATGAATATTGATGAATGAGTAAATTCCACTGTTTATAAGCACATCATATTTGAAAACAGTCCTCTGTTGATAACCTGCAGGGTGAGGAAAGACAGGTGCCCCTTCTTTGCTCAGCTGATAGCCAACCAGTTGCCAGACATGTGAGTGAGGCCCCTGGGACTAGTCGGTCCCCAGCTAACTCACCAACTGACCACAGATACATGAGCTAGTTTAACCCAGTCCAGTAGAGTCTGAGCCATACCAGAAAGACTACTCAGAAGAATCCTTGTTTATAAATAGTTGTTTTAGGGAACTAAATTTTAGGATTGCTTTGCCACAGAGGCCCTTCAAAATACCTTTGTCATTTGCTAGCAGTTTGTTAAGCTAAAGCACAGACAGGATTGTAGTTATCAACTTGGCAGTTATCAAGTATCAACCCCAGGCATCTCATGGGGCTCATTATATATGGGACACATTCAGCTTACAAAAAACTGATCGGGGTTTTGACACATGAAATAATTTGCTTTTTGTTGTTTTGTTGAGGTGATGGTTGGTGTGGCCTTTGTGCGAAACTACTCAGGCAAAATTGACAGATCTTGAAGAGGTACTCACCCAACACATTCTTTCCAGTCACATGGAGGTAAACCTGGACTCAGGATGTGAGTGGGGATGGAAAGGAAGTGTGATGGAAGGTTTGTTCTCCTAATGCTGCTACAGAACCTCTGATACCAAGAGGCTTCTCTCTGTACTGGGCATGACAAGAGTACCCCACTGACAGGGTGGATTTACCCATGGTTGTAACAAACCAGGCCAAGTGTTGAAACAGGAAATGGGGGGTTTCAGAGACATTACATGCCATTCCCCTGGCGGAACCATTGTTGAGGGTGAGGGAGATGAGGGAGATAAGAATAGGCTTCAAAACAACCATTATATTTTGTCTTTTTGCAATTTTTCTGAGAGAGAAATGTGTAAGAGACTTGTTGAGGTAGCAATGTTTTGAAGGGAAGTAGCCATGGAGAGAGAAAATTTTTAGAACATGGGGTTCTAAGAGCAGCAGTGGGGCAAGTCCTAATGCACAATGATTTGCGAGACTGCCTGCATCTTATTTGCTATTTTTGTCCCATTGGCCAAATCAAATCAAAGGTAGCCCAAACCCTCAAGGGATGAAGAAAGACCCTACCTCTGATGAGAGAGATTATTAAGGATGTGAATACAGGAACAGAAAGCATCCATGGCCTTTTTTTTTTTTTTTTTTTGGGCCATCTGCCATAAGACGGTGGTCTCTATCCCAGGCTGGTCTCCATCCCAGGCCTCAGGCTTGCTCTGAAGAGTTTCCTGATCAGAGATGGTGAATCCACTCCATATACTCATTCCACTCCCACTACTACCCTTCAGAGGCCTAAGTCACTCCTGCCCCATATCTAGTTCCACAAATCTGCACTGGTGTTCATAGCACTAAACAGCTGTTCTGTATGACTCGGGATAAAAGTCTGTCACTCACAGTTATCAACATTCTGAATCAGGAACTCGATATTTAAAGTTTGGTAACTCATCATTACTATGTGCATTTTCAAGAGCTTGGAGGAATTAGAGCAGTGAGTAATTTTCATTTCTATTACCTCTTCACTTACAGTCCTGGCATTCCTGTAATATTTTATATCCTACTTGTAGATAAATATGTTCCTCTCTTGTACCTGGCATTGCATTCTTTGCATATGTCTCCTTTATGTCTTCCAGATTCCAAGGTACACTTAAAAAAGTCAAATATACCCCTAGAAATATGAAAATATTAACACTTTTTTAAATATTTGTTAACATTTACATTGTAGAAAACCTAGAATTGCATCATGTAATACAGCAGCTATTAGCCGTATGTAGTTATTGAACACTTGAAATGTGGCTAGTTCAAATGTAGATGTTTTATAAATAAAAAAATATACACTGAATTTTGAAGATAGGAAGAAAAGAATGTTAAATATCACATTAATAGCTTTTATATTGATTACATGTTAAGATGAGAATATTTTTCAAATCTTGGGTTAAGAAAATACACTATTAAAATTAATTTCACTGGTTTATTTTTACTTTTCTCAATGTAACAACTAAAAAATTATACAAAGTGGCTCACTTTGGTTCTCAGAATTTATTTTAGAATTTAATCTAGGAAAAAGAAAGGTGAAGTGGTTATATTAATATCAGACAAATTATGTTTGGGAACAAAACATCAAAGATAAAGGTTTTAGATAATGATAGGGGGTCAATTCATCAAGAAAACATACAAATTCTAAACATGGATGCCCCTAATAATAGAGCTTCAGAATACATGAAGCAAAAACTGAAAGTGGCATGGAAAAATAGATGAATCCACAATTAGAGTTGGGAATTTTGATATCCCTCTATCAATAATTGATAGAACATGTAGACAGAAAATTAGCAAGGACAGAGAAGACTGGAACAATACTGGCAGCCAACTTGACCTAACTGACATATATAGGAAATGGCCACTCAACAGCAGCAAAATACACAAGTATTTTTCAAGTGTACATGGAACATTTAGCAAGATACCACATTCTGAACTACAAAATATGTATACATCTTGAAAGGATTCAAATCACACAGAGCATGTTGTCTGTTCACACTGGAATTAAGTTAGACATCTATAACAAAAGTATACTTGGAAAAGACCTTCAAATACTTGGAAATTAAGTAACACACTTCTAAATAACCCATGGATAAAAGAAGAGCTTGAAAAGGAAATTAGGAAGTATTTTGTGCTGAATGAAATTGTAGCACAACATACTGAAATTTGTGGAATGCTTGTATTGGGGTTCTCATAGAGAAATCTGTAGTACTGACTGCTTATATTAGAAAAGAAGAGGGGCGCCTGGATGGCTCAGTCAGTTAAACGCCAACTCTCAATTTTGGCTTAGGTCATGATCTCAGGGTCATGAGATAGAGCTCCATGTTGGGCTCTATGCTGGGTGTGGAGCCTGCTTAAGAGTCTCTTTCTCCCTCTCCCCCTGCCCCCCCCATCTCTGTCTCTCTCAAAAAAATAAAGAAAGACACATCTATCTCAATGACTTCAGTTTCTACCTTAAGAAACTAGAATCAGAAGACCCAAATAAGGGGTGTCTGGCTGCCTCAGTTAGGAAAACACACAACTCTTGATCTTGGGGTTGTAAGTTCAAGCCTCATGTTGGGCATAGAGATTGCTTAAGGATAAAATCTTTAAAAAAAATAGAATAAGACCCAATTAAACCCCAAGTAAGCAGAAGAAATAAAGATCAAAGCAGAAACCAATGAAAACGTAAAGAGAAGAATAAATTGATGAAGGGGTGCCTGGGTGGCTCAGTCAGTTAAGCGGCTGCCTTAGCTCAGGTCATGGTCCCGGGGTCCTGGGATCGAGCCCCGCATCGGGCTCCCTGCCCCGCGGGAAGCCTGCTTCTCCCTCTCCCACTCCCCCTGCTTGTGTTCCCTCTCTCGCTGTGTCTCTCTCTGTCAAATAAATAAATAAAATCTTAAAGAAAAAAAGAATAAATTGATGAAACCAAAAGCTAGTTCTTTGAGATCAACAAAATTGATAAACCTATAGCCAGACTGGTCAGAAAGAAAAAAGAGAGAGAAGCTATGAATTATCAACATCAGGAATGAGCATCACTATACATCCTGCAGCTAATAAAAGGATAAGAAAATCACGATTATGAAAATTAGTAAGGTAAGTACTACTGTATGTTCTGTGAGTGTGGACAGAAAAGAACTCTCCCGCACAGTGAAGTAAATTGATCTGCAACTCCTTTGCTGAGCATATATCCAAGAGAAAGCCTCAAGCAAATCAGGGATGTATACAAGGATATTCACTACAGAGTTGTATGGGGTAAAGGAGAGTTGGAGGCAACCTGTGTTCACCACAAAGAAAATGAATAGGCAAATGTAGGAGATACATGTTATGGAATATTATGCAGCACTCAGGAGCAAGGAACGTGAGGAACATATTCATATCCCAAACCTGCATGCATAGTTAAGGGTATCTATCTTGAATTAAAGTGGATTACCGGAAGGTGGAGAGCGGGGAAATGGGGAATGGCAATCAAGAGATAAGAAAAGACAGAGGGATGTTTACGATGACCACAGATAACAGTCTCTTATGAACTAAGGAATATGTACCTGGTGTCCAGAAAGAGAGAAATAACCACATGAACACTACTATGTAAACTCATTGCCCTTCACGACCATTGGGATTTAATAAAATGAAAAAGAAACAACTCACTTTAGGAAGTGGCCTTGTGCAGGGCACTTAAGTTGTATGACATAGATAGTCAAATGAAAATTGGGCAGAAAAAAAAGAGAATTAGGACAAACTGATTTTTAACAGGTAATTGTTTATTTCAGTCAGCCTGCCACATCCAGAGAAGTACAAATCTAAGCTGAGTGATAGAAAGTATCCATAGTTCCACGGTCGCTATGTGTATGAGCAAGTTTTACCAAAGTTATATATTACAATAAACGATGATGTTTCAGTGGAGTTGATAAACTAAGGTTTTCTTTCTAGAGCTGTAGACAAAAGCAAATCTTTTCTCCATCTTCTTGGAGAAAGAGGTATAGTATTATTTAAATGATTTTCTCTCTCTTGCTCCAGTTTTTCAATCTTCAGAGATAGTTTATGTAACTCCAGGATCACCTTTGGGTGCTGGAGACTTGAGATATATATATATATATATATATATATATATATATATATATATATATATGTATATCCCAAATATGTATATATTTACAGTGTCTGGCTATTTATATACTGGCTATTACTGGCTATATAGTATATATAAATATAAATATATATACATATATATATAGCCAGTAATAGCCAGTATATAATATACACATATTTATATACTGTAAATAGCCATATTTTTTATGTGTGTGTGTGTTTCTGTTTTTGTTTTTGCCTTTCAGGACTATCCCACTGTCTTTTTTCTTGAACAAGAAAATCAAAAGCGTGTAAAAGGTTGTGCTTCCTCAGGAAGTCTTGTGGTAAGAGGAAGACTGGAAGATGAAGAAAGACCACAGTACTGATTCATGGGCAGGACACCCCAGAAAAATACTTTGGATCCTAACAAAAGATTTCCCTAAGAGCTGAAGCCATATCTGTTCTTAGGTAATAATCAGAATCAGCTCAAGCAGAGAGGGAATTTAAGCGGTGAGAGAATCCCCCAAAAACATCTGAAACAATAACCAGCATGTCAACTGACCAACCAAAAATGGAACAAAAGCACATCATATATTGGAGAAAATGGTGAGAGCTAGGGCCAGGATATCTGGTCAGGAGACTTTCCTGTTCACAGACCCAGGCTGACTTGTGATAAGATCCGTGCAATAAACTTTGCTACCACTACAGACTCATCATAATGCTTCAAGGTGGAAAGAGCCAGTAAACCCCCTAAAACTAACCCCAACAACTGAGATAGTCCTTTAGGACATATCATTACTATTCTTCTTTTCTTTCTTTTTTTTTTTTTACTATTCTTATTTTCTGAACCATCCTATTTTCATGTAAATTATTTCAATGTGTCATATGACATGAAATTCACTGAATGAGTATAATTCACCCTCTCAGCCTCCAAGATTTGTTCTCCGAGCAAAAGACACTCTGGGAGCCAACCATCCCATAGCCAGGATCACACTGGATGGTGACAGTTTCTGATCTTTCTCCACAGACAGATTTCCATTTGCTATTTCTGGTTTTAGGCACAAAGATCTAAGCAAAACACATTTCCTTAGCATCTTGAGTATCTCAGAGAAAACACATTTTTTTAACACTGATAATATCATAGTAAAAGGAATATTGCTGGCTTCTACTTCTTTTTCTGCCCCACTGATCCACCACTCCTTCCCCCAACAATACCACCTCTAACAACACTAGCACTGACTAGTATTTACTGAGCACTATGTGCTTTGCACATTACATGCATTATTTCATGAAAGCCTTCAGCGACTCCATGAGGGAGGCAAGGCACTAGGGTTATTTCCATTGTAGAGACTAGGAAACTGAGGCACAGGGAAGCTAAATGCCTTCCCCTTTTAAGTGGCAGAGCCAAAGTGTGAACCCAGGGGTGTTAATTAATTCCAGATTCTGAGCTCTTAGGCACTACAGGATCTCTCTTCTTGCCTCCGTTTTCCCCTGTGTAAAATGAAAGCAATGACAGTGACTCAGCTCCCGGAATCATTGTGAGTAAAATGACCTAAATAACCTGCTTAGGAACATTTTACATATTCTGCCATAACAGCTGTTTGAGAAGAGGAAGGGCAACCCCACAGGTCGACTCTCTCATGGGAGGCTCTGGAGTGCATCAGAAGCTGAGGGCGCTATTCCTCAGATATCTAGAATTAAACAGTGATGAACCTCGCTTAGGCTCAAGCATGTGCCCAAGGAGACCGCTCTGCCTCCAGCTGGGAGGGTCATTTCTCTCAGATTCGCTTCCAAACCACTCTACAGTGGTCCTACTGCTTAGCACCATTCTGCCCCAGGGAGCCGGGGTGATCTTTTCATCGAGGTGCTGGTGATGACCACTGTGAAAATGCAGAGGATGTTTTAGCTGCTCGGACCAGAGCACACACATCCTCCCTTGCACCCAGGCTCCATCACTGTAGTGAGCGACGGCAATCTACTATTATCTTAACAGCGTCCTTGAATTCTGGGTGGTGCTGCAACCTCGGATGATAAGAGAGAGAAAGAGGAAGAGAGAGTTGTTTGTTTTATGACTCATTAAAGAAAATAGCCCAGAAGTAAGGAGATTTTTTGGAAGATTTTTATCCTTCGTAATCAATGTCATTGCCCATAGGACAGCTTGGAGTCATTCACAGAGTAGGGGTGCACTCCATATTACCATGTGGCTGTGAATTAAGTGGGTTTACATGTGGATGGATGGATATCTGGGAAAAGGGGATGGACTCCTCACCTTGTACGAACAATTTTTTTCAATAAACTTAAGTGTTCAACAAAATGTGTGCGTGTTTACTATAGTGGGTGCATTTTAAGCATTTAACAAATATTAACTAATTTAATCCCCCCCCAAAAACCCTATGAGGCAAGCAGTATTATTATCCCCATTTTACAAATGGTGAAACAGAGACATGGAGGTGGCAGGAGCAGAGTCGGTGCCGTTTTGCCCCTGTGCTCTTGGAAAATATGCTGTCTCAGCTGAGAGAACAGCTACTTGGGGACAGAGAGGGACCTTAAGATAATAAGGCTTAGAGTCAGCCACTGAGGAGTCCCTTTTTTTTTTTTGCAACTGAAATTACTCAAGAAACATCTGTGACAGGGAGACATTGCTCTGTGAATACTTGTAAGGACTGTGCAAATCCAGAATCCCCGAGTACCTCCCTCCTTCCCCATCACCGCCAACCATACTCCCTGATTTTGAATCCTTGATAGAGAAGAATCTTGGGGGGGGGGGAGTTTTTTTAATTGCTTGAGTGGTGAAATAAGAATTCGTTCATATGAAAAGACATTGTATAAAATTTCATAAACCCTTGTTAGAGCATTTAATAGTATATTTTAGTGTATTGGTAAATACAGATAATTTTAAAGAAAGAGGTTTTAGGGAAGATGTTGTATGGGGATTGAGAAAGGTTTCATAATTGTGTATTTTCTGTAAATAAAAGGTTGAAACCATACAGCAATCCTGGAGTTTTCTAAAAAAGCTTTTTCCTGGTTTTGCTATTGAAAATGAATGCTCAGCATTCTGCCATCATGCTTTGGGTTCCTACATCCATATCTTTACTTACACAATCCTTTCTCCCTACCATTTCCTTGATCCTTTTCCCCCTTATCTAATTCAGTTCCCACCTTCCCTGTTCTTTTTGGTGTTCTTGGACCCAATTTCAACATGTGTGTAGAGCAGCGGGGGGTGGAGTGGGGGCTCGTTCTCCATGACCCCAACAGGCAATCCTCCAGACACCAGCTGGGTGTCCTACCACAGATGGTGTCAGATCCCACAAGTGAAGGGTTCAGTCCTACCAGACTGCATCTGCCCCCAACTTTATTTTTTTTTAATTTTTTTTTGTTAACATATAATGTATTATTTGTTTCAGGGGTACAGGTCTGTGATTCATCAGTCTTACACAATTCACAGTGCTCACCATAGTACATACCCTCTCCAATGTCTATCACCTAGCCACCCCATCCCTCCCACCCCATCCCCTCTAGCAACCCTCAGTTTGTTTCCTGAGATTAAGAGTCTCTTGTGGTTTGTCTCCCTCCCTGGTTTCATCTTGTTTCATTTTTCCCTCTGTTCCCCTATGATCCTCTGTCTTGTTTCTCAAATTCTTCATATCAGTGAGATCATATGATACTTGTCTTTCTCTGATTGACTTATTTCGCTTAGCAAAATACCCTCTAGTTCCATACACGTCATTACAAATGGCAAGATTTCATTTTTTGATGGCTACATAATATTCCATTGTACATATATATACCACATCTTCTTTATCCATTTATCTGTTGATGGACATCTAGGCTCTTTCCATAGTTTGGCTATTGTGGACATCGCTGCTGTAAACATTCGGGTGCATGTGCCCCTTCGGATCACTACATTTGTCTCTTTGGGGTAAATACCCAGTAGTGCAATGGCTGGGTCATAGGGTAGCTCTATTTTCAACTTTTTGAGGAACCTCCATACTGTTTTCCAGAGTACCAGTCTCAAGCCCAGATGGTTACCTGTACTTCTGACCGACCGGCTATATAAATCAGGTTTCCACAAACCCCCTCCTCAGGTTAATTAATTTGGTAGAGAAGCTCACAGAACTCAGAGAAACATTTTACTTACTACATCACCAGTTTACTGTAAAAGGAAATTACTCAGGAACAGCCAGATGGAAGAGATGCACAGGGCAAGGCATGTGGGAAGGGCGAGGAGCTTCCATGTTCTCTCCAGGCATGTAGAGTCCTCACCGTCTCTACATGTTTACCAACTCTCCGAACTCTGTCATGTAGGGTTTTTATGGCAGCTTCATTACTTAGGAGGATTGATTAAATCATTGGTCATTGACGATTGATTCAATCTCTAGCCCCTCTCCCTTCCCTGGAGGTCAGGGGAATGGGACTGAAAGTTCCAACCCTCTAATCGCAAGATTGGTTCCCCTGGCAACTATCCCTAGGTACTTTGCAAAAGTCATTACATAATAAAAGACACCTTTGATGTTCTCCTCGCTTAGGAAAGTCCCAGGGTTTACAGAGTGTGAGTCAGGAACAGTGGTCATCTGAACGACCAAATATGTTTTTCTTATAAAAAACAACCATAATGATGTATTGTATGGTGACTAACATAATAAAATAAAATTAAAAAAAAAAAAGAAAAGAAAAAAGAAGAGCAATACCACCTTTGCAATAAGACACTTGTTCTTGTGCAAAAAAAAAAAAAAAATCACAACCATAAGAGACTTTTAATCTCAGGAAACAAACTGAGGGTTGCTGGAGTGGAGGGGGGTGGGAGAGAGGGGGTGGCTGGGTGATGGACATTGGGGAGGGTATGTGCTATGGTGAGCGCTGCGAATTGTGTAAGACTGATGAATCACAGACCTGTACCCCTGAAACAAATAGTACATTATATGTTAATAAAAAAAATAAAATAAATCACAGTATCACATCTGTGAACCTCCTGGACTGCCCTTGGCACACAATAATCTTTGTTTTCTCTGAACTACATATCGCTTGTTAGTAAAAACAGGAATATTTACGTAGCAAGCACTGTGTTAAGCACTTCATTTATGATATTCCATTTAATCCTCAGAACAACCTTATTAAATATTATTATCATCCTCATTTGTAGATGAAGAAACAGACTAACAGAATAAATAAATTAGAAATAAAAAGAGTTAAGTAAATAAATCACCGAAGATCACTCAATGAATGGGGTACCTTTCGGGTCTATTTGCCTCCATAATCTGTGCTCTTAACAAGATTCTATTCTTTGTTCCACTGATTTGGCAGTTGTATTATGATGTATGTGTATGTGTGTGTGTGTGTGTGTGTGTATGTGTATGTGTATCTATGCCTATGGATAGATAGATAAAAGAACAGATTTTTATTAAAACTTTTGCATTTTGAGAGCAAGGAGCACAATTCATGCCTCTCCATGCCACAGGCACTTAGCATGTTCCTCTGAAAAGAGTAGTTCCCAAATATGTACTTGTACGAAGGTGATATTGTTACCTATATAGAAAGTCTAGAACTGAACTATGGCATTTTTTGAGCTTCATACAAAATAAATTTCTATTAACACAATGGACACAGATTGTTGCAGTAAGCTTCATGGCGAATATTAATGCCCATGCTTGCATCTTGTTGGGATCCTAAGGCATAACACATGAATAGTTAAGTCAAAATACCAGGCAGAGTCTGACAAATGTCAAAGAAAGCAGACAATAGGTAATGTAGGAAGAGAGGAAAATGCCTCCTTGTATCAGGAATTGGAATTAGATAGGTAGCTGCATTGGTGGAAGGCATTTTATATTAGGGGAGATTTATATTAGCAAGAGGGGGAAGGAATGAAATGCATGGAAATATTCATAGTGAGTTAGTAGACAAACTTGACTAGAGAATCATATGGGGCAGAAGTGACATAACTTGAGATCAGAGTACAGCAGGTTTTGAACAACACACTGAGTTAAAGACGTAATTCCATAAACAATGGAGGAATTTTTAAGGGAACAAAAAAGAAGGAATTTATTCAAAAAATAATTGAATAATTCACAAGACTTATTGACCAATGGTGTACGGCCTTCCTTTGTTGACTTAGTCAACATGGAATAAGAAAAAATGAACATGGAAGATTGGTAGAATAAATACACCACACACACACACACACACACACACACACACGTGTGCAAAAAAAGAAGAAAGAGAATCTATTTATTAAATCTGGTCAAAAATCACCAGATCCAATTCCCAGCTAAAAACTTGAAGATATTTGTGATCCCACACTGACTCTTTTGCCTAACGTTCAGCCTTCTCTTGATGATTTTCATCTTTTGCCGTAAAAGAAATTTTCAAAAGAAAGATGCCTCCATACCCTTCTTAGAAAAAACTGCCCCAATGTTACCAGGGTATTAAGGCATTTCAAAAGTCTAAAAAAGGATAGTTGCACTTTAATTTCTTTAGGCCCATAGAAATCAATCAGCACATCTTCCCTCATATTCAAACTCTTGTATTTTAATGTTCTAAGAGCTGGTATGGGAATCTCTGAATAAATATTTTAAAATTCAGGTTAAAAATTAACTCACAAAAAATCATATAAGAGAAAGGGAGGGATTTATAAGTTCAAAAGGACTTAAGAGATGTATCAACCAACTGAAATGTGCAGACACTATACGGATTCTAATTTGAACAAATAAACTGTTACAAAAACATTTATGAGACCATCAGAAAAATTTAAACACTAGATATTTGATCTTACAGAATTTTTATTTAACTTTAGGTATGATAATGGTTTGTGGTTATGTTTTTAAAGATAGAATGCTTATCTTTTAGAGACACCTATTGAAATATTTAGAACTGAGATACTATGTCTAAGATTTCCTTTTAAATAACTTAGAATAGGCAAAGTGGGTGTCGGTATGGATAAAACAAGATTGACCATGACTTGATATTTTTTAGGGGAGCAGAGGGAGATGGAGAGAGAGAATCCCAAGTAGGCTCCACACCCAGCAAGGAGCCCGAGGAGGGGCTCTGTCTCATGACCCTGAGATCATGACCTGAGCCGAAATCAAGAGTCGGTCACTCAACCAACTGAGCCACCCAGGCCCCCTGAGTTGATAATTTTTTAAGTCAGGTGACGAGTACATGGAGTTTTGTATATGTTTTAAGGGGGGAAAAAAGTAATCATTATCGCCTAATAAAAAAAAACCACCTTTAATGCATAGATATTCATTTATATAAAACTTAATGAAATGTTCCAGTCACCATATTTCCCCATAGAGTCCTACAGGTACTAACCTTTTAAATGTTGATTAATTTAACTTAAGTAATTAGCTTCCTTTGTGGGAGGTATAACTTGTTTTATTTAATTCTTACTAACAATGAAACTGTTTTATTTATGGTATAATACATGGTTTATTAATTTCCACTTTATTAATGGAAAGATTGAATTCCAAAATATTTTCAAAAAGTTTTAATAATTTTAGGCATATGCCATTACCATCACCAGAGAAAACAGTTTTTTGATATTCGTTCCTGGGGCTCTCCTCCTGTAAACAGATAAGAATAAATTGCAAGTAATTTCACTTTTATAAATACAAATTCACAAATGCTTAAAGTTCCTTTATTTTTTAAATGAGTTTTTTTATACCAGATATTTTTGTTTCTAATTGCTTGTCATATTTTTACCATCTATAAAGCAAAAGTGAAATTGTAATTATCACTAATTATGAGAAAATTCACTAAAGTCTAAATTCATGAGTTATGTGTATAAAAGTCCTGTGTAAACTATCAGACATTTTGTAAATGTGGTTTTATTTTTTGCAGTTTGGTAAGTAATTTTCATAAGTCAATCAACATCGAAAAAAGTTTGACATACTGCAATCTGATCATACTTTTAGAATTCCTAGTAAGGAATACATTTGCAATGAATTGGTCTAAACTACTTTCTCTTCACCAATTGAACAGTTCTCTCTTGTTTGCCTTGGGCTCTAAGCACCAGTAACTGCCTTACTCACCAGGTAGGTGGGCTGGGCATAGGAGCACAGGCAGAACCCCAAGGAGGCACAGAGCTGGGGAGTGGCTCCCTCAGAAAGGCCTCCTGGTTCCTGTTGATGCTGCACCAGCAGAAGCTCAAAGGTCTCAGATTTCACCTGGAAATTTCTGAAGAAAGAGAGTCAGCTCGCTGCATGCCAAACTGTTGAGCTGTGCAATGGTCAGCAAAACCCTAGGGGAAATGTCCAAGTCAAGACTGAGCTCTGAGTTAGGGAGAAGCTGAGCAGACGAGGGTGAAATTAGGGCTCCAGGAACCAAGGGAGTCAAAGGGCACTTGAAACCTCTCTTCCAGCGTCAGTGGTTGGATGCCAGGTGCAAGCAGAATTGTGCAACCCTGAGAGTATTTAGAAGTGTAACCCTAACCTTTTCTTTTCATGATAGGAATGGGAAATTGCTATCTAGAAATGTAAATAATTGACCCCTGTGTAACAAACAAGGGACAGTAAAGAGCACTTTGGTTCAGAGTGGGCAGCCTCAGCAACCCTCCAAGCAAAACTTGAGTAGGATAAAGCTGAGTGCTAAGTCCAATGGAGTTTGAAAATGAGTGTGCAAGAAAGCTATTCCTGAGAAGCATTAGCTATGAGGAAAAGTTGTGACCTTGGTGATGAGTTTGGTCTGGCAACAGCAGCATGAAATTAAAAAACAGACAAAACAACAAATGTTAGAGAAAGTTAAATCTCCTTCCTGAAGTTCTAAAGCCTATGGGGAGAGAGAAGTCAGAAAAGGCTCAGGAATAGAGACTGGCCTGAAAAAAATTCCTCAGAGTGGGACATTCATTTTTGTTATTCCTGAGTTACCTAAGACACCTAATAAATCACACTCTGGTGCCATTCTAGTCTGTTAGAGAAAGAAACTGTGGTGCCTGAAGCATCAAGGAAACAAGCCCCAGACATTGAAAGGGTTGGGAGTGGTGAACTATGCAGAGAGGAAAGTTCCATAAGACCTTAAGAATATTTGGAAAGTGTTCAATCAGCCAATAGATACATCCAGTCCTGTGTTATGTCTCTGGCTAAAGCAGCAAATGACAAGTGTTCACATGCACTATTCTTATCTTTCATGGGAAGTAATATTTGAAGATAGGCTGGTTTTTATTCAAAGACAATGAGTTTTGAGAAATGCCTGGAAACAATCTTCTTACCCAAGTCAGCTGCAGGCTGTTACAGGGTTCCAAATCCAAAGTGCTTAGCTCCCGCTAGAGATCAGTGGGTAAATTATGATGTAGTATTGATTACAGCACAATTAAATTTCAGTCTTCCTGAGACAAAGAAAGGCAAATAAATTCACCATGAATTTGCTTTACTTTAGCAAAAGAATCCAAGACAATACTAAACATTAGTTAGAAAAAGGCAAGCAATTAAAAATATTCACTAGAAGACTATTTTGAATTATTCCTTCTATTTAGCACCTACTATGTACTAAGCATTTTCCATAAATGCTTCCATTTAATCTTACAACAATCCTGTGATTTTTTTTTAAGTAGGCTCCACACCCAACGTGGAGCCCAATGTGGGGCTTGAACACACCACCCTGAGATCAAGACTTGAGCTGAGATTAAGAGTTAGATGCTTAACTGACTGAGCCACCCAGGCACCCCAATCCTGTGATTTTTTTTTTTTAATTCTCTTCTAAAAAAATGTTAAGGAACCCTTGCCAAAAAATTTACAAACAATAAGTGGCTGAGCCAGAATCTGAACTGGATCCATGCTTTCCACTATAACCTAGTATTTCTAAAATAATATAAATAATTGTCAAAAAATAGGTAACTATTTAGAGACAAGGTAGAGACAAGGAACATAAGAAAATGCAGTTATTATCCAGAGTGCAGAAACACTATCTCCCTCCTCCAAACCACAAAAGGACTTAATCAAGAGCTATTGAGTGAACAAACGTTGACATTGATACAATCTACTGATCTTATTCAAAGTTTTACACTTGTGTGTGAGTGTGTTCAGTTCTGTGCAGTTTTATCACAAGTGTAGGTTTGTGTCTTGACCATCACAGTCAAGATACAGAACAGTTCCATGACCACAAAGATCCTTCACTTTGCCTTTTTATGACCATGTCCACTTCCCTCCTGGTCATCTCCCCAGTCCTAACCCCAGGCAACCACTAATCTGGTTTCCTTCTCTAAAATTTTGTCATTTCAGAAGTGTATAGAAATAGAGGGATGCAGTACATAACCTTTTGGGATTAGATTCTTTTCACTTAGCATAATTCCTTTGACAGCCATTGAAGTTATTTTATGTATCAATAGTCCATTCCTTTTAACTGCTGAGTAGTATTCCACAGTATGGATGTACCACAGTGTGTTTAAGCATTCACCTATTGAAGGACATCTGGACTGTTTCTAGTTTTTTAACCAGTAGGAATAAAGATGATAAGAACATTCATGTACAGGTTTTGGTGTGAACATAAGTTTTCATTTCTCTGGGATAAATAAAAGGAATGCAACTGGCGGGTCATGTGGTAGTTGCATTTTTATGTTTTTAAGAAACTGTCAGACTGTTTCCAGAGTGGCTGTACCATTTTACATTACTGCCAGCATGTGCAAATGACCCAGTTTCTCCACATCCTTGCCAGCATTTGATGTTGTCACCATTTTTAATTTTAGCCATTCTAATAGGTGTGTAGTGGTGTCTTGGGGTCTTCATTTGCATGTCTTTAATGGTTAATAATGTGGGACATCTTTTCACATGCTTATTTGCCATTTATATATTTTCTTCGGCGAAATGTCTATTCATGATTTTTGCCCATTTTCTAATTGGATTTTTTTTTTACTGTTGAGTTTTGAGAGTTCTTTATCTATTCTAAATATTAGTCTTTAGTCAGATATATGGTTTGAGATTATTTTCTCCTAGACTGTAGCTTGTCTTTTACCACTTTCACATGGTATTTTGCAGATAAAAAGGTTTTCATTTTAAAGAGGTCCAGGTGATCAATTTTTCCATTTGTGAATTGTGGTTTTGGTGTCAAGTCTAAAAACTCTTTGCTTAGCCATATATCCTGATTGTCTCCTGTGTTTTTTTTCTAAAAGTGTTATAGTTTTGGGGCGCCTGGGTCGCTCAGTCAGTTAAGTGTCTGCCTTTGGCTCAAGTCATGATCTCCAGGCCCTGGTATCAATCCCTGGGATTGAGCCCAGGGATCGAGCTCCGTGTCAGGCTCTCTGCTCAGCAGAGAGTCTGCTTCTCTCTCTCTCTGTCTCCCTCTGCCCCTCCCCACTGCTCATTCTCTCTCTCTCTCAAATAAATAAATAAAATCTTTTAAAAAGCAATAAAAAATAAACATGTGTTATAGTTTTATAATTTCCATTTAAGTCTTAGATTCCATAATGTTTCTCCTGTGCTTTATTCTAAAAGTTTTTCTTTTTATTTTATGTTTTACATTTCAGTCCAAGATTCATTTTGAGTTAATTTTTATATGAGGTGTGAGGTTTAGACCAAGGTTTATTTTTTGCCCTAATATCCAGTTGCTAATACCATTATTTTCCAAAAAAGCTACCTTTTCTCCGTTGATTTGCTTTTACGTTTGTCAAAAATCAATTGAACATACTTGTGTGTACATTTATTTTTAACTGTCTAGCATGGGCTACTAATTTAATAAGTATTTATGGAGGCCCTACTATGAGCCAAAAATTCTAGGTGCTGAAGATGCAACACTACTCCAAGCAGACAAAAATTCCTATACTCATAGAGCTTATAGTCTAGTGAGAAAAATAAATCTAAACAAAAATATAAATTATTGTGTAACATAAAGTCAGAAAAAGAAATACTATGAAAATAACGGAAAGTGGTAGACAGTCATGTGTGAGGTGGCGTGGGTGGCCTATATGAAATAATATGGTCAAAGAAGACTTCTCTGAATAATTGACATCTGAGCAAAGACTTAATACGGGAGCAAACCATGCAAATATCCAGGGGAAATTTTTCCCTAAGAGAAACAACATGTCCTGCAAGCTTAAAAGACTACGTATGTGTAAGAGTGTGGAGAATATATCAGTGTGAGTTTCTATGGTTTTATCCTCCCACAGATAACTATTCTAGAAAACAAATTTTAGAAAAGATAGAAGGTGAAGGGGAAGCCTACCTGAAGGGACTAGAGAGTGAACCAAAGCAGAGTGTGTTTCCCATGTTATGGCTGCCAGCCTGAGAGAAGATCGTATTTGGCGTGGTTGGGGATGGCTAAAACCTAATGGAAGACCGGCAGTCTTTTTGTCCTGAAGAAACAGAAACAGAGTTTGGGACAACAGCCACTGCAAAATGAAGGGACATCTGGAAATTAAAGAGGCAGGTGTGTGTGTGTGTGCGTGTGTGTGTGAGTGTGTGTGTGTGTGTGTGTGTGGCAACCATACTGTGTAGGAACTCTGCCCAAATCTCTGCTGATTTCAGAATTGCTCATTAGCAGGACAGATTGAAAACAGCCCAGCTCTGAGGAAAAAGAACAGAACTCAGATTTGAGCTGCTATTAACAGAATTTTCAGTTTGGATCCAAATAAGTTAATTGTCTGCTTAAACAAACAAACAAACAAACCCTTTCCTTTTAGGGGGCTATAATAGAATCCATTCCCAATGTCCAGGATACATTCCAAAACTACTCAACATATAAAGAAACTACAAAACCTGAATCAAATAAACAAATAACAACCAATAAATCCATATTATAGAAAAATTCCCATAATCCTAACAAAAATATATTTTTTACATTCTCTCAAAAATAGTTCAAAGGAAGAAACAACTAAATCACATGGCTGGTGAGATGTAGAGGGCAAGAAAAAGAGAAGAGGTCAAGCAACCTGTAATCTCTGGTCATGGAGAGAATGATACTATTTAAGACAAATATAATGACTTGGCTGCAGAGAATACCAAGATAGGCCCTCATGGCCTCTTTGATTTCAAGAGGCCTCAGTAAGTAACCTTCATTCCCATTCAGGAATGTATTAGTCAGGGCTATGTTACCCAAGGAGGCTGTCTCCGTCTTTATACCTGTGGTCATGCTGTATATTGATGAGATACACCTGGCCCAGATGAGCAGGCTCAGCATTTATCAAAAGCAGCCAAAAGTGGGGATAACTGTTCCAATGTTATAAGGCTATGCTCTGAAAGGAACATTTGAATTTCCAGAAATTCTAATGAGACTCCTACTCAGATGAAATAGCCTCCATAGTACACTCACTGTGATGATTTTGAAGTTTGGAAACTTGACCTCTGTCGAACTTGGAAAATGTAACTGATCTCTCTGCCCTATGTCCTGACCTTGATGAATTCCTTCTGTATTTCTGTATCTTTTCTATAAGCACATGTTCTGATTATTAAAGCATTTGACCTTCTCATCAGTCTGGGCTTCCTCTCAACAGTTGTCAATACTGTAAATACTCTCACTGAGTAGATTAGTGGTAACAGTAGGGATGATGCAGAGTCGCCACCTCTATTATGTCTAATTCTCTGTGAAGAAAAAGTTGGGACAATGAAGTGGTATAATACTGTGCCCCCCGATTATTTTACCATCCATAGTTTGAGATACCTAAGGCCTTGAGATGTATAAAGGGAGGTAGAACTTACCAATGGGGCATAAAAACTATACCCTTAGCTCCTAAGGATCTGGTCTAGTGGAATAATCTGGAGAACACTAACAACAAAATCTAATGCCCTGGCTATTATTTACCGCACTAGTGAAAAATCAGTGAGCCAACAGGGGGAGCCAAAATGGCACAGAAGAAACTTCCAGTTACTGGGACTTTGGGTCCCACAAAACTGGTGGCATAGTAACCACGGATATCAGAGTGGCCATAAAGTGGCAAAGAGTGGCAGCCAATACACTACATCAAAAACTAATGATGTACGGTATGGTGACTAACATAACATAATAAAATTAAATTAAATTTTTAAAAAATTGAAAAAATGAACTCTATTGTGAGGAAAATGGCATTTTTTCCTGTATCAGAATGCACTATTAAGAATATTCTAAGTAAATGGGAAAACCTGCTATTACCTCCCAGATCACTAGGGTAGGGAAAATCCACTCTCTTCTCAATCTTTAATTTAATTTCTACTGAAATATATTTTCCATGCAAAAAAGTGCAATATCTTACGGAGCTAGTTGACTTTTTACACACTGAATCACACCCATGTATCACTACCCAGGTGAAGAAACAAAACATTACCAGAATCTTCATAGCCCTCCTCATGTCCCCTTCCCAAGAGGGATTTCTATTCTGACTTCGAACACTATGGATAACTTTTGCCTGCTTTTGCACATTACTTACATAAGTTAAATAAAGCAGTATGTACTATTCTGTGTCTGGCATCTTCCAGTAAACATTTTATATTTTGAAATTCATCCATATAACTATTCATTCCATTGTTGTATATTTCACCATGTGATGTACCACAATTAAATTATCCCCTCTACTGCAAGTGAGCAGTTTGGTGGTTTCTAGTTTGGAGCTATTACAGATAGGGCTACTATAAACATTCTGATACTTGTCTGTTGTTGAACAGATGCATGCATATCTGAGGGGCAGTACCTAGGAATGGAATTGCTAGATCACAGAGTAGGCACACGTTCAGCGTTAGTACGTACAGCCGAAGAATTTCCCAAGGCAGTTGGACAAATTTTACACTTTCACCAACAGTTTTTTTCAGAGCTGGGGTTGCCATACGTTTCTGCTAACATTTGGTGTTTTCTCATTTTAGCAATTCTTCTGGGTGTATACTGAATTTGCTCTGTGGTTGTTTATTTTTGGGAAGGGGTTCTTTTGTTTTGTTTTATATAGTTGCTCTTTTATTGTTTCTCAGTACATACCCTGCTTCTCCCTCTCCTTTTCCTGCTCTCCCTGCTTGTGCTCTCTCACTTTCTCTATCAAATAAATAAATAAAATCTTTAAAAAAAGTAAAAATTTATTCAATTTGTTTAAAATTTAAGAAAAAAGCAGTTTACCCATTTCTCTCACCCCCCCCCTTTGCCTCTGTCAACCATCAATCTCTTCTCTGCATCTATACGTATTAGATTCCACATATAAGAGAGATCATCTGGTATTTGTGTTTCTCTGTCTGACTTATTTCACTTGACCTAATGGCCTCGAGGTCCATCCATGTGGTAGTCCAACGGTTGTTTTAATTGTAACTTCCCTGATAATTGATGAAATTGATCATCTTTTTATATGTCTATAGGCCAGTAGAAAATCCTTTGTTGTGGAGGCTCTTCACATCTTTTTTCCATTCTTTTAGTGGGCTGATTATATTTTTCTTATTGATTTGTAAGAATTCTTTATATATTTTGGATATAAGTCCTTAATTGGACATAGGCACAAATACCACTTTCCAGCCTATGGCTTGCCTTTTCAATCCATTAACGGCATCTATACTGGCATGCTACTACTGTCATAACAGACTATCACAGATTGGGTGTCTTAAACAACAGAGACTTACTTTCTCACAGTTCTGAAGGCTAGAAGTCTGAGATCAAAGTGTTAGCAGGTTTGGTTTCTTAAGAGAGCTGGGAAGGAGAATTCTGTTCCAGAATATGGTCATTTCTCTGCATGCACACATGTCTAAGCTCTGTGTGTATGGGTCCAAATTCCTTCTTCTAATGAGAACACCAGTCATATTGGACTAGGGCCCACCCTAAAGACCTCATTTTAACTTAATCACCTACATGCAGTTACATCGTGAGGTACTAGAGTACCTCAGGCTTGAACATATGAATTTGTGTTGGGGAGAGGTGGGTGGGGAGACAATTTAACCCAATTCATTGGCTTTTTTTTTTTTGAGATATAAAATAACATTTCACAAATTCACCATTTTAAAGTGTATAATTCATATGACTGTGCGACCATCACCACTATCTAATCCCAGAACATTTTCATCACCCCCCAAAAAACCCCAGACTCTTTAGTAGTTACTCTTCATTCTCTCCCCCCACCCCTGGTAACAGCTATTCTCCTTTCTGTTTCTATAGATTTGCCTATTTTGGACATCTCAAATAAATGGAATCATCACCTTTGTGTCTGGCTTCTTTGACTTAGCATCATGTTTTCAAGGTTCATCCATGTTGTAGCAGGTGTCTGTACTTCATTCCTTTTTATGGCTGAATAGTATTCCATTGTATGAATAGATCACATTTTGTTTATCCGCTCATCAGGTGAGTTGTTTCCACTTTTTGGTTATTATGAATAATGTTGGTATGAACGTTCATGTGTTTATGTTTGTATGAAGATATGCTTTCAATTCTCTTGGGTGTATAGCTAGAAGTGAACTGCTCGATCATTACTAACTCTAATTTTTTTTTAAAGATTTTATTTATTTATTTGAGAGAGAGAGAATGAGAGACAGAGAGCACGAGAGGGAAGAGGGTCAGAGGGAGAAGCAGAACCCCCGCTGAGCAGGGAGCCCGATGTGGGACTCGATCCTGGAACTCCTGGATCATGACCTGAGCCGAAGGCAGTCGCTTAACCAACTGAGCCACCCAGGTGCCCACTAACTCTAATTTTTTGAGGAACTGCCAAACTTTTCCTATCAGCTACAGTATTTTCCATTCTTCCCAACCATGTATGAATGTCATCCTAGAGGGTAGGAAGTGGGGTGTCATTGTGGTTTTGATTTGTTTCCCTAATGACTAGTGATGCTGAG
Organism: Neomonachus schauinslandi; assembly: GCF_002201575.2. NCBI lineage: Eukaryota > Metazoa > Chordata > Mammalia > Carnivora > Phocidae > Neomonachus > Neomonachus schauinslandi. The sequence continues at coordinate 33,040,010 of NC_058408.1, read as the reverse complement.
TAGCTTTTCATGTGTTTATTGACAATTTTCGTGTCTTCTTTAGAGAACCTTAATGATGTCTTTAAATGAACAGAAATGCTTATTTTAATATTGGATAATTTATAACTTTTTTTCATAATGCTTTTTATATTGCTGTATATAAGAAGTATTTGCCTACTTTAAGATCACGAACATATTCTTCTATATGTTACCTTTCATATGTAAATCTATAATCCTCTTTAGATTTCTTCTGGGCAGAGGTAAGGTAAGGATCAATATACATTTTTTCCATATAGCTTTCCAACTGACCTAGAAAGTATGTATTGAAAAAAGCATCCTTTCCCACCACACTGAAGGGTCAAATTTGTCACAATTTAATATTATATTAAATATTATATATAATTTATATTTGCCTTAATATATTTACTTCTCGATTTTTTTATTCAACTGCATAATCAGCTTGATTCTATTTGTACCAACACTACACTGTCTTAATCTAGCTTTATAACCAGTCTTGAAATCTACCAGTATTAGTCCTCCAGCTTTGTTTTGTTTCAAGATTATCTTGACTATTCTTGGTCCTTTTCATGGCTCTGGGCTTTCCCGTTAAACCCAGAAAGGAAGCAGACCACTTGTTTTTGGTTTGTGGTATAATAGAAGGAATTACATTCAGCAGAGAATTTTTAAAACTGATTTTTTGTACTAAGTCTTAGTTCATGGTATTTCAAACATCCCTTTATGAAATGATTATTGAACACTTACTGTGAACAAAGCCCACAAATGAAATAGTAAGTGTACTATGTGGCAAAGGTTAGTTCTGTATTCAATGGGTAATGGTCAAAGGTCCAATAGAATCAAAGAGTTATATAAATGTGCAGTATAAAAATAATAGTATGTAGATAGAAGTTGACAGGTGAAAAGGGCAGTGAAATTGGATACAAACTTAGAAGAAACTCATTTCTTTATTTCACATGGTAGTAGTAGAAACTCAAGGGCACCTGGGTGGCTCCAACGGTTAAGCATCTGCCTTGGGTCAGGTCATGATCCCAGGGTCCTGGAATTGAGTCCCACATCGGGCTCCCTGCTCAGAGGGGAGTCTGCTTCTCTCTCTCTCCCTCTACCCCTCCCGTCTGCTTACACTTTCTCTCTCTCAAATAAATAAATAAAACCTTAAAAAAGGGACGCCTGGGTGGCTCAGTCGGTTAAGCGTCTGCCTTCGGCTCAGGTCATGATCCCGGGGTCCTGGGATCGAGTCCCGCATGGGGCTCCCTGCTTCGCGGGGAGCCTGCTTCTCCCTCTGCCTCTGTCTCTCTCTCTCTCTCTGTCTCTCATGAATAAATAAATAAAATCTTAAAAAAAAAAACTTAAAAAAAAAAAAGGAAACTCAAGAGAAAAGAATGAGTTTGACAGATCAATCCAGAGGGGATAACAGAAATCTCAGGGGACACTGAACATCCTCAAAGAAAAGACATGACATTTAAAAATAAAACAAACATACATACAAATAGTTAAACCTTGCTGCCCATCTTGCTACAGAGAAGTTCACCATTAGAAAAGCCTTGCTCATTCACATAGAGACATTAGCCAATATGTTAAGGTCTCATTCTTTCTTATGAGCAGAAAGCAGAGAATATCAAAGAAAACCACCCTATACTTAATATTTTCAGAGACAGAAAGAATTATATTGCATCCGCAAGGAAAGAACAGAATTACCACTTAAAAGGAACATGTAGATACAGCTACGGGCTATTGGAAATTAAAATGAAATAAATAGATTTTAAACTTCAATAAAGATCTTAAAATACAAAGTCAAGAAAATCTCCCAGAAAGGAGAACACAAAGAAAAAGACACGGTAAGTAAGGTAGAAAAGGTTGAAACAATATTTTACTGAAGCAAGTTCCAGGGGCAGGAGGTGGGAGGAGGGAAACAAAGAAGACAAGACAAAATAAAACCAGAAAATAATGGACAAAATTTCTAAATTCTAAAGCACATGTGTTTCCAGATCAAAAATTCCCAGAAGGTACCCATGTGAATGTATAAAAAGCACCCTAGAGCAAAGCCACAGAGATAAAGAGAAGATACTAAAATCACTGAGGGGGGCATCAATAACACTGTATCAAGGATTGGAATATCATGGACTCTTGCATAGCAGCACCAGAAGGCAAGGGACAGTGGAGAAATGCCTTCAAAATTCTGAGAGAACCTGGACTTCTACATACAAGTAATCTATCAATTAACTGTGAGGGTTAAAATATATATATATATATATATATTTTTTAACACATGTAAAGAGACAACTTCCCAGGCACCTTTTCTTAAGCACTAAAAAAAATGAGGAAATAAACCAAAATACACGAAGACTTGGAATCAAAGTAATGAAGAGCACAGCAAAGGAAGACCTAAGATTCAAAAGTAAGCAATTCATTTCAGAACCACTGACTAGTGAAATCTCCAGGAGGGGTGGCACGGAGCAGGGTGGAACTGGAAATCGAATCTGACATGTCTCAGGATACTCAGAAATATATTGCTAGACTATAAAAGATCTCTTGGAGCATGTAGCAAGAAGGAGCAACAGAAGCAGAAAACCACAACAAAAAGCAAAATAAAATATTCAAGTCATAAAAATTAAAGAATTTGCCTGTAAGGAAATAGATTCTAAGTCATTACTTGGTTTACTGTGTGTTAGCAATGATTACAATTTGCTCAGTCATAATAAGGTAAACACTGAATCTTAATTTAATCAAGGAGTAGGATACAACTACACTGAGGAAAGATGGTACTATAAAGGACCTAAACTCTATTCTTTCCGGATAGTAAGTTGATACATAATGTTGAAAAATAATAAATAAACCTAAGTAGGATGAGACTGTCATTTGGAAATCTGTAGATAAATACCCTAAGAAAGAGCTAAAGGAGTTGAAAGTGGTTATTTTGGAGGCATAAGACCAAGGGATGGATTGAGTGTGTCAAACTACTAGAGTTTTCATTACAAGTCTTTTTGGATTGTTTGACTTTTTAAATTATTTGCTTGTATTACTTTAGTAAAATAATAAGTTACTAAAAATTAGAGTTGAATAAATAATAGAGATTTAAGTAAGTTATTTAAAGCCATAAAGATAAGTCATCAATAAGAGAAAATAAAATTACATGAGACTGACCCTTGGAGAGAGAGAGGAGAGGGAAAAAGTCAGAGCTAGATTGATCATTTTGTAGCAGGAAATCAAAATATATTCTTTAGAGAGAAAAGTCAAATGATAAAGTGTGTGCTTCCTTTTCAGAATGATTAAGCTAACCAGTAGAAAAATGCAGAACAACAGGACTTAGGCAGAAGGAGAGAAGAATTTCATTTTCATTTTTTATATATACCTTTGTAAAGCTTGAATTCTTGTTCATATATACACATATATCACTTCTATAATTATAATTATGTGTAATTAACTTGGAATTAACAAATACAAAGATTATGGCGTAATTCACATCAGTGTGAAAATGTCTCCACACTGCCCTCCAGAGACTGCAGGGAAGGAAATATGGAAAGACTTGTATTTCAGAGATTCTCCTGAATCTTCTCTATAGCTTGGTGTCCAGATCTGGAATGGATGGCGCTTGGTTTATTTGAGTACATTCATGAATTTTTGGATGTAAAATTCCTGAGACTAGGGAAAGATGGTGAGCTAAAACGCTTTCCCTAATAAAGTGAAGAGAAATGAGTTTCTGAGGCAGTGGGAGCAAGAATAGATGAAGTCTGACAAGGAGAGATTTGAGAAGGGAAAGTGGCAGACCAGAAAAGCCTAGAGACTGACAAGGTCATGCAGAGAAAGTCAGCCGGAAGATATTCCTGATGGCAGGGAAAGGCAATGGTCTTTTAAGATCACGGTTCTGGAACATTCACTGTGGAAGTCCTGTCTTGTGTATCCAGCCATATTACCCCTCTGTTAACTCCAAAGCTTTAGTCTAAGTCTGCTATAAAACTTTCTCATGTGATGGCTGTTTTTAAAGAAATCAAAGAAAAGAGGCCATGTTCTCTAATACAGATCAAGATGTAGTGGAGAAGCAGAGGCCAAGGGAAGTTAGCATGAGCGGAAATGAGACTTCAGAGGAGGCGAAAGATTGGAAGAAGAGATGACTGTCAGAAATATAAGTTTCCCAAGAGTATCCAGAACCATAAGAGGGACACATGAGGGACAAGCACTGAGGAGCTCCACCCAGCCCCCTTAGTCCCTTCTACCATTTCTGTGCACTTCTCTGCAAGCTTCTGGGTGTTCTGGTTTCTCATGGTCCTACCTTCTCTTCTGTTGACAGGATGCCCCTCAGGCTGCTAGACAGTTTTGCCCCCCCCAGAGAGAGCTGGACGCCCTAAGAGCTTGTGCGCCCCCAGGGTGGCTCTTCACCAATGACTGACTGGTACTGCAGAATGAAAGCTCAGTTCCTTTTCCTGGAATTGGGACAAAAAGTAAGCAAATTCACAGTCCAGAGTTCCCTTTTGGGACAAGGCTAAGCCACTTTCTGTAGGACTTGGCCCGGCTCCTTCCCTGTCCTGTCCTGCTCACCCTACTCCTTTTCCTGTTTCTCCTTAGAACATGTCCTTAATAAATTACTTGCACACAAATCCTTTTCTCGGAGTCTGCTTCTGGAGAATCTGGTCTAAGAGAGACATTAAAACCATTTTAATTGAAATATTAAGAAAAGAGTTGAAGCCTTGGCCATATTCAAGGGTTGGGTGACACAAAGATTAGGCTTTCAAAGACTTTTGAGGTGGTTAATATTGGGTGGAAGGGATGTCGAGCAAAACCAAATGTAAAGAAGTAAGAAGTTGTTCCAGAGAAATACTCGTGATCAAATAGAGAGAGAAAACAGAAGGCTTGGAGGAAGATGTGATGTTGGGCCCAGGCAGTGAAGGATGGGTAGGAAGTGAAGATGTAGGGTAAAGACACCTCAGCTAAGGCACAAGTATACATTTGCCAGGACTACATATACCTCGTGATACAGTAAAACAGAAAAGGAAGTTAATTAGAGAAACATTAGGAAGTGATTGGCATAGGGTCTAATTTTTCATTATGTAGGCATCAAAGTGAAAACAAAGACACCAGATTTTTGATGGGTCATTATTTATTTCTGTCATTCTGCCATGTCCAGGACAGCAGAAGCATAGGCTGAGCAAAGATAAATCAAGAGCGCCGCATTATCGATGGCACTAAGGGTATCAACAGATTCTCCTAACACGGGTATTTTTTTTTTTTAGTAAACAGTACTTAACCAACGATTAGTAGACTTGCTAATGAGAGAAATATACCTCATTCTTTACTTTTGTGGGGAGGAGGCGGGGGTGTGTGTGGTGGTGGGGGATGTGCTGGTTTCTAAATGGCGTTCCTTTTCAAGTCTCACTCTTGCTCAGGTGTCCAATCTCCAGAGACAGCTCATACACCTCCAGGGCCTTTTTCACGTCCTCTGGGTAGGGGAGACACTGTAAGAGTTTACTGCCAACTAGCACTTGCTCACAGCCCATCTGGAATTCCTAGAAGAGATAAAAGGCTAGATGTAGAGCCTTCTCTCCAACTGTGAATGTATAGGACGTCTTCAGGATGCCTCACTGATGACAGGAAAACTAGAGTATCAAGCCCATCCTCAGGACTGGTGGAGGAAATCAAAAGATACTCTGTCGCAGCAGAGTACCTGGCACTACACCAGCACTCCCCCATATGCTGTGAATAACTGTTGAAGCAGGGAAAGAAGGAGGTTGCAGAAGACACCTAGGGGACTTCTTCACGGACAACTGAAGGAATAGTTCCGACAGCTATGAAAAAGCATAGCGTGTATTGTAGAAAATATAGGGCTAGGGGCCAGGTCACCTGGATCTATGGGACCCTCCTATCTAGGGGCTTGGTTCTTCTTGCTCTAAAATGAGAGAATTAGAACTTGCTTTAACGAGTTCACCAAATGCTTTGAGGCTGATTTCCAAAGTGATTTAAACAACTTGTGAGTCCTGATACAAGTCAGATTTCATCAGTGTTGGTTGACAGTGCTCTGATACTGGCTACAATTTTTAGAACATGCCAGGACATCCTGAAATGTGTGCCACTTATCCACTTACACTTGGGCACCACTGGGAATCAGATTACGCTCTCTGAGCAGGTGATGCTTTGAGAGCCAATCACACCATAGCCATCATCACACTGAACAGTAACGTTTTCGGGCTCAACATACTGGTCTTTACCCACAGACAGACCTCCATTTTCAATCTCTGGTTTCAGACAGAGCGCTGTAATGGAAACACAATTTTGATCATCCTGTGATTCTCAGAATAAAATCTTACAAAAGTGAAGAATCCTGAGGGGATGAGAAACACTGGTAATAAATTATACCTGCATGCTCAGAGTTGTTCTCTACCTCCATTGATTGTATGATTATAACAACAAAAATTAATAATAGTAATGTTATGTTACATACTATTCTCTACATAAAACTATTATTTTTCTAAAGATTTTATTATTTATTTATTTATTTTAGAGAAAGAGAGAGGGAGCACAAGCAGGGGAAAGGTCAGGGGGCTAGGGAGAGAGAATCTCAAGCAGACTCTGCCCTGATCATGGACCCTGATGCAGGGCTTGATCTCATGACCCTGAGATCACGGACCTGAGCTGAAACCAAGAGTGGATGCTTAACTGACTGAGCCACCCAGGCATCCCCAAAACACTATAATTATCTCCATTTGGCTAGAGAGAAAAATTAGGTACAGATCGTTTATGTGACTTGTCTAAGGATGCATAGCTTTTAGGTGACATGATTATGATATAAACCTAAGGATTGTGATCCTAGAATCTGAGTTTTTAAAACTGCTATATCTCAAAACCTCACTCTTTTCATGATCCTAAGTATGTAATTTTTATTCACATACCCTTAACATCTTCCTGTGTTAAATGAAGACAATGGTGGGAAATTAGCCCCTTGAGTTGCTATTAGCAGTGTGATTTTAAAAAGACACACCTAATCTTGGTGGTCAACCAGAAGTCTCTTACTAGGCCAACTTCATCATGAGAAGATGAATGGCATGTATGAGGCTCTAATGGCGATATCAGATACCTCAAGGAGGTTTGGAATTTATCCATAAGAATTGTCTTTTAAAATGAAGCAGGTGCTTACTAAAATGTTGCTAAATCCACACCAATTGTCTCAAATTAAAAATTGCTATCTCTGTGCAGAAACAGAACCATATATACATGGGCACTTGAATTATGCCAAAGGTAACAGTGGGAACTACAGCCCATTTAATAAGTGGTACACAATTAATTGATTATCCCCTGGGGAAAACCAAACTTCGACCCCCACTTTCTATCATAAACCCAGGGATTTCAAGTGGGTTGGCGATATCATTGTGAAAGGTAAAACAATGAAACTCTCTGTATGATAACATAGGAGAACATTTTTGTTGTATTTTGTTGTATAGAATATTGCCTTGTGGTAGGCAAATATTTCTTAAACAAGACACAAAAGGTCCCAACATCGAGGAAAATATTGATAATTTGAAATAAATTGGAATTTAGAACTTATGTTTTTCAAAACTAGAACACTCATATCCTACTGGTAGAAATATAAATCGCCATGACCACCTTTGAACAAAATTTGGCATCATCTCCTAAAGATGAGTATGTGTATGCTCTACAAAACAGCAATTCTACTCCTGAGCTTATTCCTAACAGAAATGTTTGCACATTAGTACCAAGAGACATGCACAAAAGTGTTCATAATAGCCTAAAACATGAAAATCTCCAACTTTTAGAAAACACGTAAAATGTGGTCTATTCATCCAGAGGAATATTATAAAGCAATGAAAATGAATAAACTTCTCAGGAAACAAACTGAGGGTTGCTGGAGTGGGGGGTGGGGTGGGAGGGATGCGGTGGCTGGGTGATAGACACTGGGGATGGTATGCGCTATGGTGAGCGCTGTGAATTGTGCAAGACTGTTGAATCACAGATCTGTACCTCTGAAACAAATAATGCAATATATGTTAAGAAAAAAAAAAAGAAGATAGCAGGAGGGGAAGAATGGAGGGGTTGAAATCGGAGGGGGAGATGAACCATGAGAGACGATGGACTCTGAAAAACAAACTGAGGGTTCTAGAGGGGAGGGGGGTGGGAAGATGGGTTAGCCTGGTGATGGGTATTGGGGGAGGGCACGTTCTGCATGGAGCACTGGGTGTTATGCACAAACAATGAATCATGGAACACTACGTCAAAAACTAATGATGTAATGTATGGTGATTAACATAACAATAAAAAATTAAAAAAAAAAGAAAATGAATAAACTATCACAATGTGTAAGAACATAGATGATTTTCCAAACCTAATGAAGAAAGAAGCCAGGCACAAAAGAGTGCAGGTCTGATTTCAATTATATAAAGTTAAAAATTTGGCAAAACTAATCCATGGTGTTAGAAGGTGGAAGAGGGACAATAAAGTATCCCCCAAGCTGAAAAGGCACTTTGAGACCAAAAAAACAAAGCCGGCCATACCATAAGTTTACAGAGAGTTTTATTCAGAGTAACTTACTATTGGGGGTGGGGGGTAAATAAAGCCGACAACGATCCAGGCCCTGTACAGCTATTCTCTAAAATCAGTCCACAGATTCTTTAGAGCTAGGGGACATTGTAGTAAGGGACATTGTGGGGAGATCCAAGGGTTCATGTGCACCTAATTGACAGTTAACCCTTAATTAGATCTTGTGGAGTCATCTATAGGTCAGCAAGAGGAAGGACTATTTTATCTCTAAGATTCACTGGAGGCCAAAGTGAGCCTCCCCCTACACGGGTCTTGGTGGGCATTTCTGAGGTATGTATGTTAATCTCCAATGGGCCTGGAACACATAACCCCATGAGAGGTCATCAAGCGAACAGGAACAAGATGGAGGGCCAAATATGGAGTCAGTATTGTCAGCACTCCTCCACATGGTGTTGGTAGAGTGACCTTCCTTGGGGAGGAGAGTCAGGAGTAACTGAGGGAAGACATGCGATGCTTCTAGGGTAGGTTCACGTTGTGATAATTGTTGACCTTCAAGATTTGTACAGATTCTGTAGTATGTTACATTTTGATTAAAACTTTTATGAAAACAAAGCAAAAAGTGGTCCTCTAAATTACGTCTGAAAACATACACTTTGGTAATAATGGTTACTTCCAAGGCCGATAAGCTGAGTGATGGTTCAGACTTTAAAAATATTATACCATATGCATGTGTTAACTACACGAAATGAATAAATAAGTACAATTAAAAAATTGTAAGTGTTTACCCTAGCTGGGAAGAGACTCTATGGTCAGAACACTCACAGAGACTCTACTTTTTAAAACAGGATAATCAGTGAGGTTGAAGTTACCTTTACATTCAGGGGCTGGAGACGACCAGTGGGAGTTCCTGCAGGTGATTTTAGACTCTCCAACCAGAACATATCCTTCATCACATTCATATTGCACCACAGTAGTATAGGAAAAAAATGAACTCATGTCTTTATGGGATCCATGGGCAATGCTCGGAAATATTCTGCAGTCTTTAATGGTAAAAGAGAAGGGTGGAAGACAATGAGCTAGAGTTTAATAACAATTCAGAGTGAGGGATTCTTCTTATTTTATAGAATGAAGTCATTAAATTATACTGCAGAGGGATATTTCATTTCCTTGACAAAATCAATAGGAATGATCTACTGAGATCTTAGCTACTGGCTAGAAACTGTGTTAATCATTTTATATATGTTAAACCAATTAATCCTCACACTAACTCTCCGAGGCACTATGATCATCATTCCCATTCTGGAGAAAAGGAATCTCAACCTTAGGGGGGTCAGATATTCCACAGAAGGTCACAACTATTAAGTGCCAGTAACATGAATCAAACTTAGGGATTAAGCTCAGGTTTGTATCAAAGTCCACTGGTACTTTCTGGAATCCTGCTATTTTCTGCTCTCTGTAATGATCATTGGATGCTTACTTTATAAAGCCATAAAATGGAAGTTTTGGTTGAAGAACAATACTCTAGCACAGTCAAGTAACATCCCATAATTGATAAAGTAGGTAGGTCAGAATCTGTTAGAAAATTCTTAACACCTTCACCCAAATCAAAGGCATTAAAAGATTAGGAATTTAATTTTTAAATTCAAATTAGTCCCAGGTGAGGCAAATGTGTAGGTGCATTTCTCCTTCACACTGACAGAGGGGCTCTAAGGAGCCCACTGAGAAAAGCTACTATATCTCTTTGCAATTTGGAGAGACATTAGAAACAGTGACCTAGTATCAAGCTCCTGCCTGGGAAATCTAAAATGCAAAGGTGGGCTGTCTAGTGGCTCTGCTGGTGAGGGCGAAGGACAGATTTCTGCTGCTTTGAGATTGGCCCATACTCCTGACATTATTCGGAACAAAGGATGAGTGAGTACTTCCAGTGAATTGGAAATGGGCTGCATGAAAAAGACAGGCCTAGTGACATTGTCTTCAGGCCTGTGCAAAAGGACCTCCTGAGGTGGGAAGAAAGCCTCAGTAAAAATAAATGCCCAGGAGTCACTAGGTCTTTAGGAGATAAGAAAGAGGAAGTGATCAACCAGAATCGGAAATGGATCCCGGGATCAAGCAGACCAGGGAATTGCAGTTAGCAGATCCTCAGTGATGATGAAGGACCCATCAAAAAACAGCAACAACAACAACAAAACACAAGAGAGAAAGCAAGCTTGAAACACTCTTGATGCAAAGAATCAGCTCAGGTCAAGCACTGTTTCCCTTACCTCTGCTCCTTCAAAGCTTCAGCTCTGAAGGAGTTGCTCTTTTAGTAACGAGGAAAAAGAATTCACCTGTGTATGAGTCAACAGTTTCCATATAGCATTTCTTAAACTGCAGATAAGGCCCCTCCATAGAAATATAAAAAAATAGCTCTTAATTTTTTTTTTTTTTTTTTTAAAGATTTTATTTATTTATTTGAGACAGAGAGAATGAGAGACAGAGAGCATGAGAGGGAGGAGGGTCAACAGGAGAAGCAGACTCCCTGCCGAGCAGGTAGCCCGATGCGGGACTCGATCCCGGGACTCCAGGATCATGACCTGAGCTGAAGGCAGTCGCTTAACCAACTGAGCCACCCAGGCGCCCCAATAGCTCTTAATTTTTATGACCAAACACACATACAGAGTCCTGTACCAACACTTCTCAGGTAATATCAAGGAGGCATACTTGCTATTTACTTACAAAGATAAGATGTGGTCATGATGTAGGAAAGATGTTAGGGTTCAAAGCCAATGGCCAAGAAAGAATTCTTGAGACATCTTTGGTGCAAAAAGGTGATTTTATGAAAGCATGGGGACAGGCAGGAAGAGCTGCACTGGGGTCATGAGGACTGGCCCATTATATACTTTCAAGTTGGGAGGGCGTTAGGGATAGTGTAAGTCTCTAAGGAATATGGAAGCAAGATTTCCAGGACCTTGAGGGGGCTAGCTATTGTTGGGAAAATGTCATTTATTACCATCTAATAAAACCTTAGTCATGAGACCCTTTGATGATGTATATCAATGGGCCATATGCTTGGGGGATGAGTGCCAACACATATCTTGGTAACAGTGTCTTACATTTATATAATGGTTTACAGTTCACAAAGTACCCTATAATTTTACCTCAGAAAATTTACTCAGTATTTGATAATAACAGAAAATATATTTTAAAATTTTTATTTATCATTAGTTTCTAATCCCAGTGTAGTTAACATACACTGCAATATTAGTTTCAGGTGTGCAACACGGTGATTCAGTACTTCCATACTACACCCAGTGCTCATCACCACAAATCCACTCCTTAATCCCCATCACTTATTTCATCCATCCCCCGGCCCACCTACCGTCCTATAACCATCAGTTTGTTCTCTATAGTGAAGAGTCTCTTTCTTGGTTTGTCTCTTTTTTTCTTTCTTTCATTGTTCTGTTTCTTAAATTCCACAGATAAGTGAAATCATATGGCATTTGTCTTTCTCTCACTGACTTATTTCACTTAGCATTATCCTCTCTAGCTCCATCCGACAACAGAAAGTAGTTTTGCTTTTTGGATGGAAATTATTTCTAATCAATCAGTAACTAAGATTGTGGATGGCATAGTTAACCTATTTGGAAAGTAAATTTGTTCTAAGCATCTTGGAGCATTGAAATATAAGAAACTAATTTGAAAATTCAAGATTATTCTTTGCTAAAGCAGCCTCACAAGGAATTTTGCATATCAACACTTTTCTATTCTAGACATAACAACAGCTTCTACCTGCATTAAAATAATTTCCTTTACATTTAAAAATTCTTCATTTTTATTAATACATAGTTCATTATACTCTCTCAAAAAGGTTATGAATTACCACTATTTGACTATATTCAGTTAATTCTTAATAGAGTGCTTGTCCTCCATATCATAGAGAAACCACCCTCCTTTTCCCATAACTACTGTACTCACCACACAAGCCAGAAGGGCACAGCAGTAGGGTCAAGACCCCAAAGAGGTACAGTGCTGGGAAAGTGCTCTGCGACTTGGGGGCCATGGCACAGAGTCTCAGAGGTGCCATACTGAGGCTCAGTGTTCTCAGACACTTGAATCAATATGAAGAAAAGAATTCTAAGTAACAACTGAAATGGTGCCTAAGCCAACATAACCAGCCTTGGCAAAGTCTCAGCTATGTGTCACTAAAGGGAAGGGACAGGGGGAGTGACCAGAAGACCAGGTGCTGAGCACGGCTCTGACAGAGGTCAGCTGATAAGGCCCCCTTCTTGGAGAGAAGAGTCTGGAGATGGATGGGCGAGGCCTCTGGGATTCTGTTTGTGGTTATTGTTGTAATCCTAGACTCCCTTGCTGTTCAGATGGGGCACATGATGAGTTCCTTTCTGGATATATCCATGATTCCTCTGTGAATAAACAAGAGCAAAAAGGCACAAGGGACGGCAGCTCATGATGCACAGTATATGTGGTGGGTTCTACAGGAATTAGAAGTCATAGCATGAGAGAAAATAGAATGTCTGAGAAGTGGTGCCTGTTTGAGAAGTGGTTTCTGTGATGAGAAGTAGGTATAACTTGCCCATAGAAGAATGGATTTTTTTTAAATCTTGAAAATTAAATTTCTTTCTAGATAGCACATAGTCTAGGCAGAACAAAGTAGTATGAGTCTCTAACTGTGAAAATACTCAAGACTCCAGTCCATACAATTACAATTATGATTACAGTACCTCAGTGGGAACCTCTTTTCCCTAATTCCTGGGTTTTTTAATGTACATAAAACATCAAATGATTCGCTCTGTGAAACTGACGATTCTAATGTGGAAGTTATTCTAGTCTGTGTTTGCAACACAGAAAAAGCATGCACTGACAGTTAAATAGTTGAAGATGATTAATTAAGGAGAAAGGAAGATTTCTTATGACTTTCAGAATATCTGAATGATGCTGGATCCTGGAGAACCTAGCATTTTGCTTCTAAGCACTAAACATAACTGGATGGAAGGCACATTTGTTATTCTTCTTAGATTGTTAACCCCAAGACTAAGTTTCCCATAAAACCATCTGGGATTGCCTGGTTATTCATCCAGATCACTTCCTAAATTTAGTCTCCTTAAATGGGACAGATGAAGCTACCAACCTGGATTCTGTATCTTGCCCACCAACTGTGAATATCTGTTCCTTGAAGAGACAAAGATGGTTGTCTAAACAAAAGAGCAAACTCTGGAAATTGTCTTAAAGTGATCTTCACTACTCAGCTGAACTGGAATGATTGCAACATACCAGTAATAGCCAAAATGCTTATCTATCAGAAATATAATAGACAAAAGAAAGCAAGTAAATCCACTAAATAGTTGCTTCCTTTAAAAAGAGGAACCACAATAAAGAAAAGTAATTTAAATGATCAGTCATCATGTTTTGTTGACCTGCCTTTAATCTTTAAGCATGTAGTGTACCAGAACTTTGCATAAATTATTATAATGAGACCTCAAAAACTCCTGTGACATGGCTCTTGCCTGCCTTGTTGCATAGATGAGGAAGCAGGTTCAGATAAATTAAGTAAACTGCCCCCTAAACTCTTCAGATAATTAGCAGCTTAGCCAAATTCTGAACCCAGGACTGATACTTAAAACCCAAGCTTATTCTTTAAACCAAAAGAATTTGTATTTTTTGGCCAATAATGATTTTCTGTCAGGACACTGAATCAGCCATTTGGGAGTAAATCAACATCATTGGCTTTTACCCAAAGGTACGCCCACCCTCCAGATGCTGCTGGCACTGCAGTTAATGGCTTAGACCCATGACCACCAAAGCATGTACTGTGATGACAGGAGCCGCTTCATTCCTGATATAGGAAGTTATACCCTGCTCCCTCAGGAGCAACCAATGCCTGACTGATCCTGGGATACAAAAGCTCTGATTCCTTGCCTCAAGTCTGGACAACTCTGTGGTACAATTGATGCTCTAGAGACCACTGTGGGTCAGGTGAAGGTTACACTTAACCTGAGAGTACATTTTTGCTCAGTTCCTTTCCCTCTTGTTGTTTCATTCCCTTATAGTTCCATCAAAAATTCATATGCATCTGAATCCCTTCTAGAGACACAGCCTGAAGACAGTTTATACCACAAGTGGAGCTAGGAAGCAAACTCTAAGAATGAGATTCTAGAATTGGATCACCCACCAGCCAACTGACAACCAAGACTCCATCACTGGTGAAAGGTGAAGTATCGATAGCCCTGGCTTACTGTAGCGTTGCAACTATGAACATTTTCACCTGGTAAACTGTCCTGAAGCATAGATGGAGAAAGATGCATTGGCTAGTGAAACATCTCTAACATTTGAGAGGTGCAGTGGAAATAGGATTGTGAAAAGGGATTGTGAAATTGGGTGGCTAAGTACTGTTGATGAAGCTCAGCAACCCCTTAGCTGAAAATGAAAGTTCAAGGCAATCAATCACAATTCAAATCCAAGTGTGAAATCCAGGAGCCCCTCCCTGCCCCTGTTAGTATTTAAAGAAATTCTTGTATCAGCTAGCTTGGAGACTAATTATACTAAGGACCAGGGTCAGAATATAATCATAAAACAATAGTAAAATTTCAGTAAAAAATAAATTCTTAGCCTTGGCAAGTCTCTACTAAAAGTTTACCTTTATGGAAGGAGTGGTGCCCTTAGACTTGGCATTAGGATATCCAGGTAGATGCACTACAGAACCTTGAACTCCAGATTTCCCTAAACCCAAAGAGCTTATAATTGGCCCAGTTTCCCTTGTTATAAGATAGTGCCCCTGCTGCTTGAAGACCATGCAGAGCAATCAAATACATCAGGTATCTTATAAGTTCATAACTGCTCTCCTCAAGATCTGCCCCCATTCACCTCCAGGCATCAGACCACTTACTGAAATCAAATCTCAGTATGAACTGACTAAGGGTAGGCTGAGCCTACTAAGAGAGGAGAGGAATCACATGTAGGATCTGTGAGACCTAGTTAGCACGTATTAGGAGTTGGGAGAGTATGCCTAGGAGGGGATCATAAAGCTGGACAAGGGAGACACTGTTCCATAACACAAGATCGCAATGCAAGTGCCCTGGGAGTCAGCTCTTGTGTGCTTCTGGGATGCTTTTGGAAGCTTAGGAAAAATGATGGTCAAAAAATGATATAAAGATGCCAGAACTGCTAAGGCAGACTAAGCAGGAAATGATTAAAGATTCAGAGAAGTAGACATGTTAGAATGATCTATTTTAGGGGCACCAGGGTGGCTCAGTTGGTTAAGTGTCTGCCTTTGGCTCAGATCATAATCCCAGGGTCCTGAGATCCAACGCTGTGTCAGGCTCCCTGCTCAGCAGGGAGTCTGCTTCTGCTTCTCCCTCTGCTCTTTCCCCTGCTCATGCTCTCTCTCTCTCAAATAATAATTAAAAAAAGAATGATCTATTTTATAAAACCAGAAGACCTACCAGCTATTTTCTTCATGAGAGCCCTGAGGATGTACCATTTACCAGGACAATAAAGAATGCCCCAGTGACAGGGACCAATATTATAAAGAAACTTTATTCTGGCCAACTATCTATAGGCTCCATTTTTGGTAGTAGATGCTATTATCAAATGTGGCTGCCTAATAGCAGTGGGGATTATAGAATCCCAGGATAGCAAGGCTAAGTAACAGCACTTAATCTTCAGAAGCGGATTGGGTGATACTGGAGGGCCAAGACTAGGTGATGCAACAATGTGCCTAGGATGCAAAATCAAAGTAGGCACTTATTTTCAGGCTTGTGCAAGTACTGACCCTCAAAATGAGTGCCTCCTTAAGGATGAGGCATGTAAGGCAGCAAGGCTGGGAGGCAGCCAAAGGAGAGAACACCCTACCTGTAGGAATCTCTGAAGAGGGTCAATAGAATATGGTGTTCCTTAGGGTAAGGGTCTGTCAACATAGGTATTGCATGATACATAATCAAAAAAGTTCAAGAATGAGTGATCCAAAGATTGAGATAAGCTATTCCAATAAAAAGTCATGATCTTTTGCCCAATTATGTTTTTTTAACTTGGCTATTTTCTCCCCCATTCTCAGACTTAAAGTAAGTACAGATCCCTATGAGGAAGGACCATGTAACACCAGAGCAAGTATATATGGTAGTACTTCTCCAATCCTTTCCCAAAGGAAACTTGAATAATTTACTTTAGTAATTGTGCACTAGGATCTCTAGAGACTTGTTGGATCTGAGCTGTCTATGATACCTGGGAACAAAAAGTATCACTATAACCCCAGTTAAAATAGAAGCTACAGGAGCCAGGCAATAAAAGGATCCCTAGTTCATGTTTATCTCACAATGATTCACTGGGCTTATGGACCCACCTGGCAGTCATTTCTGTGGCTCTCAAGTGTACACAGTTTGTAGGACCCTCACATTAGTTCTCTGACCTTTGAAATGAGAGCTGTCAAAGTAAGAAAAACCATGTAAAAAAATCTACAAATGATATTTAATACTGAAACACTGAATGATTTTCCCTTAAGATTAGGAATCCAGCAGGATATCTACTCTCATCAGTCCTATTCAGCAATATATTGGAGGTCTAGCTAGTGCAATAAGGCAAGAAAAATAAATAAATGGCACTCAGTTTGGAAAAGCAGAAACAAAATTCTGTTTATTTTCAGACAGGATTGTTTATTTGGTAAATGCCAAAGAATTTATAGAAAACCTGCTATGACTTATAAAAAAATTTCATAAGGTTACAACATACATGATCAATGTATAAAAGTCAATTGTATTTCTATATACTAGCAATGAAAAATTGGAAATCTGAAATTTAAAAAGTACTACCATCTCAAGGGCAATATGCTAGTGACAAAAGCCATTTTCAAAAGATCACATACCATCTGACTCCATTTTGTAAAACTTTGTCAAAGTGACAAAATGATAGAAATGGAGAAGAGATTAGTAGTTACTCGTGGTGGGCGTGGTGGGCCGGGGTAGGGGGTGAATATAAATATAAAGAGGTAGTTCAAGGGGGATCTTTGTGGTGATGCAATAATTCTGTAAATAGTGTAGAATTATACACACACATTGAGCCAATGTCAATGTCCTGATATTATCAATATTATTCTAGTTCTCTAAGATATAACCATTGGGAGAAACTGGGTGAAGGGCACATAGGACCTCTCTCCATTTGCCTTGTGATTTTCTGTGAATCCATAATTATTTCAAAATAAAAAGTTCTAAAAATGACACAAGCTCCATATGGTGCATGGTAGCTGAAAACTACAAAGCCGAGAAAGCCTCATTAAGTGGAGTAATATACTGTGTTCATGAGTTGAATTGAAAGACTCAACATTATTAAGATATCTGTTCTCCTCTAATTGATCTAGAGATTCAAAGCATTCCAAACCAAATCCCAGCAGATGTTTTGTAGAAATTGATGAGCTATTTCTAAAAAAGTACATGAATAAGCCAAGGCCTTAAAATAGCCAAAACAATTTTGCAGAAGAATAAAATTTAAAAGACATACTTCCTGATTTCAAGATTTGTTATAAAGCTACATGATCAACACATTGTGGTATTGGCATAGGAATGGACTTATGGATCAATGGAAAAAAATAAAGTCCAGAAACACACTAACACGCATATGGTTAATTTTAGACAGAGGTGCCAAGGTAATTAAGTGGGAAAAAATATAGTCTTTTCAATGAATGTTTCTCAACAGAATAATTGGTCATCCATATGCAAAAAAAAAAAAAAGAAAAGAAAAAAGAGTTTTGACTACTCTTACCCTTCACCATGTGCAAAAATTAACTCAAAATGGACCATAGACATAAATGTAAAACTAGCCAGTTTGGGAACTACTAGTTTAAAAGACAAAGTATTTATTTATTTCTCTATGTATTCCACAGTCTATTTTCATAACAGAAAGAAAAGCTTCTCCTGTGGAACTAATATTTTCTTTTACCAAACAATGTAAATATTTGCTTCATTATATTTTCCATTTTAGTTTCACTGAAAATAAGCAATAAAAATTACTACATAAATTAAATTTTAGAAAATTAACTTCTATCACTCACAATTTTGATTTTTCATTTGTATTTTAGCAAGTTAAATTATGCATATCTATTATAAGCTGATATATTCTATTTTTTTTTAAATTATTGTGTTTCTACTGGGTACTGAGCTAAACATAAAGGAAAAAAAAACTACTTAAGAAAACTCTTTAGCAAGAAAATTTTTCAGTTATATAAATATGCATCATTTGTTAAGTATAAATACTCATAATGAATGATAATCTTATTTTAAAGCCTAAAAACATTGGCATCAGACATTTGATGATCTGACAAAATGATGGGAATACAGGATTAGGAGCTATTCACAGGACTATTTGTGAATCAGAAATTTTTGGAAAACAGTGTTCCTTTTCTGATCATTTGTATCCCACATTAGAAAATAGCAGCTTGGAACACCTGGGTGGCTCAGTCATTAAGCATCTGACTATTGATTTCATCGGGTCTGATCTCAGTGGACCTCAGTGTCCTGAGATCCAGCCCCAGGGTCCGGTTCCTCACTCAGCGTGGAGTCTGCTTGAGATTCTTTCTCCCTCTCTGTATGCCCCTCCCAGCCACTCGCAAACACTTTCTCTCTCCTCTCTCTAAAATAAGTAAATAAATCTTAAAAAAAAAAAAGAAAATGGCAGTTCAATCCATAGTCTCCATTCATATATATTCTCTTTTTTTTCATATATAAATTTTCATCTGAAATCTCTGATTTACCAACTTCCTTCTCCCCAAGATACTTTCTAGGGATAGGAAAAATCATTTCAAGAAGGAAAGTAGACATTATCAATGCTGACAGGGTGAAAGTAATGTTGCATTAGAAACAGGCTGAAGGGTTTGGGGGGAGCAGAGAGGCAGTAATCTTGTTTTGCATGGTAGAAATTCAAGTTAATAAAGAAGCAGGCAGGAAACTGGAGAATCTTTTTCAGAAGAAACTGAACAGCAATAGAGAAGACACCAGTAAACACTGATATTTGGGAAATCCTCTGAATGTGTTAGGCTATAAGCTAAGTTTCTAAAACAAAGGCAGAAATTTATATCTCTCTTATGCCACAATCCAGAAGTAGAGACATATTCAGGTTGGTCAGCTGCTCTGCCCAATGAGGTCATCTGAGGGTAAGGTCCCTTCCCTCTTTGTCACTCTAACATCCCCTGGGTCATTTGTCCTCATGCGCATGGTGGGGCTGGCTCACCAACACCCTGTCAGCATTTCAGAGTGAAAGAGGAAGTGGAAGGTAAGCAGCTTCCTTTTTAAGAAAGTGATTAGGAAGTTGCACCCATTAGGAGGTTGCTCCAAGGGAGCTGATATTTAAAGGGGTGAGGGTAGTTCTATTACTTAAAGGAGGTAAGTCCTGAAAATGTATATGGGGAAACAATTAGCAGCCTCTGCTATAGCTCCCAAAAAGAAAGAATAGCTTACTGATTAGTCTCCCCAAATACATAGAATTTAAATTAGCTTATGTGGGTCTTATTCTTAAGAATGAACATATAAGGGGTGCCTGGGGGGGCTCAGTCAGTTAACGTCTGCCTTGAGCTCAGGTCATGATCCCAGAGTCCTGGGATGGAGCCCCTCATTGGGCTTCCTGCTCAGCAGGGGGCCTGCTTCTCCCTCTCCCTCTGCCGCTCTCCCTGCTTGTGCTCTCTCTCTCTCTCTGTCAAATAAAGAAATAAAACCTTAAAAAAAAAAAGCAGAGACTAGAACTTCCAAAGAAACTATTATTAATATTCTATATGTGAGTAGTCATTATATCCATAAAGAACAGAACACTTTTTTAAAGTGCTGTGAACATTTTATAAAATTGATAAAACAATTAAAATACAAAGGCAAGGAAATATTCCCAAAGAACATGGGGGAGGGGCAGAACAGAGTTGATGGTATAGGAAACAGAAAGAAAATATAAGAAAGTTATAGGATTGACAAAAGAGGTCCAACATGTGACCAGTAGGATATCCATAAAGAAAAAGAAAAAATAGAGAAGAGAAAATTACTGAAAAAAACATACCAAGAAAATTTCTCAGAAAAAAAAAAAGAATGAGTTTCCTTATGGAAGAAAAGGGAGAAAGAAAAAAAAAAATCCTGTAGACTCTGTAATAAAAATGGCTTTTGACTTTTCAATTGCAATATTGGAAACTTGTACAAAGAAGTTACTCTTTTAAAAAGTTCTAAAAGAAAGTTATGTTTAGCCCAGTTTTCTACACTCAATGAAATTATCAACCAAGTATTCAAATAAAGAGTTTCACATATGCAGAAGCTCAGTGTTTTACTTACTTTCTTATTTACTTTCACAGCATCAACTGTGAGTACATAGTATCATTTCCTAGGCAGCTCATTAAGGACATTCTCCAGTAAATAGAGGAAATAAACCAAGGAAGTGGAGAACGTGAATCCAGCAAAAGCAGAGCAGGAAGGTGAGTGTACAGATGTGAGAGTGCCCACTCACACTGAAGCGTGTAGCAGACACTGCCAAATTCCTGTTGATAGCACTAGGGCTCTCCTGCACACTCTGGACAGCTCCGAGACATCAGTATCTGCTTTGTCTGCCCAGGCTTTTTCAAGAACTGCTGAAGGTTATTCTGACAACAGGACAGCAGGTCAAAAATATCAGGTAATTGGGGTGCCTGGGTGGCTCAGTTGGTTAAGCGTCTGCCTTCGGCTCAGCCATGATCCCAGGGTCCTGGGATCGAGCCCCACATCGGGCTCCCTGCTCGGCAATGGGCCTTCTTCTCCCTCTCCCTCTGCCCCTTCCGCTGCTAGTGCTCTCCTGCTCTCTCGTTCTGTCAAATAAATAAGTAAAATCTTAAAAAAAAAATCAGGTAACTAACACTTCCCAGTAGCAGACCTTAACATCCTCAATATCTGTAGAAGTTACTGTATCAATACCCTAGCTACCTTGCCCTGTGAGAGGTATAAAACTTCATGGTTTCCCCACGGGTTCAGGTCACCCACGGAGGTCGGTGGCTTGACAATGCACCTCTTATTGGCTGCCTTGCCTTCTCTGTCTCACTGCTCCACTCGATTTCTCAAATATTCATAAAAACATTTTGAGCACATATAGAACAATTCATCAAGTATTCCGAGTAGATAACGCACTTAAAATATCAATTATCTAATTACCTGACACTCAATGAACTCAAGAATGAGTTTTTGCATGGAGAAAGCAATATGATACAATACAAAATATAGATTAGGTTTCCATTCTATTCTTCCCCCGCCCCGAAAAAATATTTATTCTAATGTAAATGAGGAGTGGAATACCTTGTTTAAGATATAAAACTAATTCAAATAGCACTTAAAAGAAGAAAAGAAGTGGTGTTTAAAAATTATTATTTAATGATTGAAGACTTCTGAGTGAGGCTTGGTGGCAACAGGAAGGAGACGAGGAGGGTGTCGTCACTCTCACCAGTGGGAGAAGGTGAGTGAAAATCAGTGAGAGCAAGTCAATGAAACAGTTACCCGTATCTAACCCTAAGGAACTGGTTAACATCCTCTTTTCCGGGCCATGCAGACCTTGGAAGTACATAGAAAGCACCACTGCAGGAAGCTGGATACATAAAATGGGCATCTGTGGGTGGTGTACCCATGCAGGTGATTCACCAGCATCTTGGGGATGGTGGTGGGGGTAAAAAAATTTCAAGAAGAGACGTGTTGCTGAGGAAGAAGTACATGAAGCTTTGGAGGTGAGGGTCCAAGAGGATGGCCAGGATGGTAAGCAGATTCCCCACGCACCCAACCAGATACAGGCTGGAGGACAGACCAAAGAGCCCTTGCTGTTGCAAGGGCTGCTCAGGGAGGCCGAGGAGGATGAATGCAAAGATTCAGGTCTGTTTGTCCATGTCCAGGCAGTTCTAGAGCCAGAAGCAAGGGCGTCAACTGTGAGTGGACTCCTGGAGAAGAAACGGATTCCCGAAAAAATTAAAAAAAAAAAAAAACCAAAAAAATAAAAAAACCCAAAAACCAAAAAAAAAAAAAAAAGAAAGAAAAGAAAAGAAATAGATTCTGGCATTAATGTCCTGCCCCACCCCCGTACATCGTGCATCTCACTAACCCCCTGAACCTCAGTTCCCTCATCAGTTTCAGGGGACTAATCATTCTAACCTCTTAGGATCATTACAAGGATTAAGTGAGAAAAATCTGTCTTGAGGGGCTGAAATCCATGCCTGACATACAATATGGGCAACTACTTTTGTTAGTGGGAATTTCTAGTGATGCTATCAAAATAAAGAGTGATATGTAAAATAAAAATAAAAATAAAATAAAATAAAATGGACATCTGTTTGGGTTTCCTTTGCTTACAATTATAAAGCTCCTGCTAACATGAGACTGTGGTGGTAATTGAGTTTTGTTTTCATTTTGGTTTTTTTGTGATACCTCTGCCCACCTCCTGATAAGGCAAAGGCAATTATTTTTCTGTATGTTCCAAAATTTACTGTTAATGTTTGGTATAAAATTATTCAGGCTCTTACCCTTCCTCTTCCTCCAAGCATCAGTGAGCATCAGATTGAACAAATTCCTCTCTTATAAATTCTTCTGATAAGGCTTTTCTGTGCCTTTTAGTCTCACCTACAACCTTAACAGTCTTCTCTACTTTCATGGATCAGATTTTCAGTAAATAAAGTGGGAAATGATATTTAAAATGCACACGAATTTAAACGACGAGTAGCAGATTTTCTCCTCCTGAGAAAATGTCTGAGGCACCCCAGGGGCTCACGGCACATCCTCATGCCCTGAACCGGCAGGGAAAACTCAATATTCACCATAATGGATTTTTAACTTATTTGTAAATTTTAATCAAGTTGTTTTTCAGGCAGGTTTAGTAAATATTTGATTGGTGAGACTGCACATAACAAAAGACCTCTATAAGCCCAGAGTCCAATGGTAGGTGGAAAGTTAAATGACTCTCTAAGAAAATGGAAAGAATTCTGTTGGAGCCAATTAATAGCAAAGAATGCAGAGGTCTGATGAAGGGGGAGGCTGAGTAGAGAGAGAGAGAGAGAGTGAGAGAGAGGCCAGAACAGATGTCCGAAGAGAGCCACGGAGAAAAGGGAACTGCGGAAGAGACCAGCTGTGCTGTGGCCACATCCCTAACTGGAGGCTGATGCAGGCACTGCCACAGCGCCCTCCCTGACGGTGACCCCGTCCTCGGGAGCCCATTCAGTGGGCCCACGGTGCCGGCCGTCAACACTGTTGGAGCAAGTCTTCAGCGATGAGAGGAGGGAACTGGTGGCTAAATGCCCCAGGTGCTCACCTGGAAAGACTACTCAGAATCGTGTCCCACATGCTCTCAGAGCACAGTCGCCATAACTGAGCACCTATTAGCAACCCCAGTAACCACCCCAATCAAGCTCCTTCCTTCAGCTGTCCTCCCTTTCTCATCTGATCATCTCACTACCCACTCGCTGCTTTCTGGGCCACCCTCCAAGGAAACTAGTAACCCACAAATCCTTGTCTAAGGGGAAACCCGGAATAAAGATCTACCGATTTCCTAGAAGCAGGTGCAGGCAAATGGCTTTAAGGACCATCAATAGTTACCTTCCATGGTAGGTCAGTTTCTCTAACAGTTCCAGCCCCTCTGTTACATCGAAAGTCCACTGAAAACCTATGAGACCCCAGTGCCTCTGCAGAGTATATTTGGTGAAATAAGAACAAAAGAGGCCGGCGTTCCCCCATAGAGGCGTGTGAACAAAGAGAGGAGAGACGAGCAAAGGGGCTGGGACATGAATGAGAGATTTCAGAGGATGCAGGTCTTGGAGGGGGTGGTGAGTAGAAGGAACAACAGTGTCCAGGATACACCAAGATACACGGGTGATTGATGGAGGTTTCTCCTCATGTGGGGGATACTTGCTCACGCCATTTCACTTTTCAGATGGAGGACATGGGAACACACAGGTGGCCGCCATGTGGGCCTCATTCATCGGTCTATCAGAGTTTGTTTTCTCAAAATGGAAGAAGGAAGAAGGAGGTCCAGATGCAAACACTAATCCCTTTCCTGTCAAGCAGAAGTCCAGAGGTAGCATTAGTGAGGCAGAGGGCCAGTGCACGGGGGTTGGGTAAAGGGCAGGACTCCCTTCAAATGGGGAGAATGGACCAGGATTTGGGGGTGTGTTGACATTTAATCTAACTACTGAGGACCTGAGGGATTTGCACAAGTGGACATGTGCAGTGAGGCAATCCAGGGAAATGCTTTGCTGTGAGCCCACGTCCATGTCCAAGGCCCTTACAGTAAAGGAAATGTACTAACTTTGTGTAATGGGTATGTTTAGGTACCTCATTAAGGACAGACCACAAAGACAAAATCGTTTTTGATACATACATTTTTACTTGAAAAAAAAAAATATACACTTTGTGTCCAGAAAAGCAAAACCATCAGCTACAAGATAATCAATAATTCTACAGTCACAAAGCACTAAATGTGAACAAATTATCCTTTCTAGACATTTATTACCATGAATGATGGTGCAAAGGGGACAGTAGAGTTGGTAAGCTGAAGTGATCTGTATTGTATTGAAAGCGGCACATTTTTCTCCCTCTTTTGGGAGAAATTACAGTGATGACTCCATAGTATCTTTCTTTGCCTTGTCTCTCTGTAGTTCCAGTAGTTCAATCTCCAAAGACAATTTATACAGCTCCATGGCCATTTTCACATTGGCTGGGTTGGGGAGACACTGCATGGCCTTTCTGCCCTTGTGGACATGTTCACAGCCTTCAGGGACCACCTGAAAGAGATGTAGATGCTGGGTGTGGTTGAGTGGCTTCTCTCCAAATCAAGAAGGACCGGGTTGGAGGGGGAGGAGGACCTCCTGACAATGACAGGACTACAGCTCAAAGCCAAGACCAAGCACAGGACTGCCTGGTGAGCAGGAAAACCAGAAAACACCTTGGGTCCCACCGTAGCCCTTCCCAGAGGGATAAGGACCTGTTCTGAGACAGCTTCACAGAGGGCCTCTGTGAGGAGAGAGGCTGTTTCTGAGACCATCCAGAAATGGAACATAGTATATTATATAGTCTAGAAAAAGTCCCAGGTATCTGAGTCCCTCTTTTCCCTAAGGGGCTCGATTATTCCTTGTTCTCCAGTGAGAGAGGAGAGCTTGTCACTCCTACCTGACCACAGTACTTCAAGAAAGAAGAGAATTCCTTTGTAGGACTCAAAATGACTCCTGATAAGTCAGATCGCACCACTGCGAGCTGGGACAGTGCTTGGGGGGGGGGGGTCCATTTTTAGGGTTGGCTAGCACAGGAGCTTTTCTTGAATCGTGCCACTTACCCACTCGCACTTGGGCACCCCAGGGTACCAGGTTCTGTTCTCTAAGCAAGTGATATTTTGGGGACCATCCAATTTATAGCCAGAGTCACACTGGATGGTAACATTTGCAGTTTGAAGATATTGATCCTCATCCACGGACAGCTTTGCATGGGCTATTTCTGGTTTTGGACACAGAGCTACAATGGAAACACAGTTTTAAGCAATATGGAAATCTAAGGAAAAAGACATGACAACAGGCTAGGATTATAAGAATTAACTATCATAGGTGCTGCTAATTGTTTTATCTTTTGTTTTGTTTTTGTAACAGTAATATTTGTTAGCATTTTGGTTGAGCATTGGCCACAATTATATATCAGACTCAGGTTAAGCATTTTATGTGATTCAGCTGTGTGAGGTAATGACTGTTAGTTATCACTCCCATTTTTCTAGGAGAAATTTGAGATACAGACAGGTTAAGAAACTTGTCCTAGGTCTTCATACTTTTGAAGAACATGATAGGATACAAAAAAGGCATGTGATCCCAGGTTCTTCGCTATCAAAGCAAGTCTCCCTCATCTCTTGATCCCAGCAAGACACTAGCTGTGAAATGTTCCCTCCTGCCGACTGGCTCCTGTATGTAATAGAGACTATGGTGGCAAATAATCCCCGGAGTTGCTGATGGCAAAATGCTATTAACCTGTGTGCCTGTAAAAGTCAGACCTGACCTTGACTTGTCCTGTCCCCACAAAACAGTAGGAGCCCCCCCTTCCCCGGCCTGTAGCATGGGTAGGTGGTGCCTTGCACGAGGCTGTGATGGAAGTGTCTGCCACTTTGTGAGGTTTGGAATTAGCCCTTGAGAGCCCACATTCATGCTAAAGCAAGCTTGCATGAAAATTTTGCTACAGGCCGTAAATGAAATGGCCACTTGCAGAATTTTTCTGGAAATATACAGGAAAGTGGGCATAGGGGTTGAATTTTATGACTGGGAGAAAGAAGAAGGGAGGTTGATGTTTATGTATTCCCCTTGTACTGTTTGCATCCTGAACATAGTCATGATTTCAAATAAATCAAATCAAATCAAATGCTTCCGTGCTTTTGTGACATTTCCACCCACCTGACTGAAAAGGGAGTTGGAGTTACCTTTACATTGAGGGACTGCAGGTGTCCAGCGTGAAGAACTGCAAGTGAGTTTGGCCTCTCCAACCAGAGTGTATCCTTTGTCACATTTATATATCACTTCGTTTTGTATGAATACACGGAATCCTTTAACTTCTTCATAATGTCCGTGGGCAACATCAGGAGGAAAATCACAATCTTGTTGGTGAGAGATAAAAGTGAGAGAGCATGAGCTTGTCGAATGTAAAAAAATAACTCATCCCTGAATCTGTGTGTTTTGTAGGAGGCTCCATTCTGTCCTGTCATCTTCTCTGCTCAGAGGATCACTTAGCCAAACCCAAGACCTGCGCTGACCTCCTGTAAGCCTCAGGCTGAGGAACCATCATGGCCCCATCATTAGACCACTTGGTGGTCATCTCTAATATCTTCAAAAGGACAAGGGGAATGGACAAAATTAATACTTTGTTCAACCCCCATATTGAGTTCTTGGCCTATGGGGTGGAACCTGTCATGTCCAAGAAGTCGAGTAGAAGCCATTGATCTTGCCTATCCCCATCCCCCTTGAAGCAAAGACAGCATATGAAAAACTACATCATATACCAAAGTGGCAGGGGAAATGGGGGCATTGTGCCACTCTTACAGAACTACAGCTGCCTCCCCATTATACTGCCATTTACTTCCCCAGTCTGTCTACAAGAGAAGTTAGGATTCTGGGGAATGACAGTCGACGATGGAAAATTCAACATTTTAGTTCTCATTTCAGATGTGGTGTCTTTGCTAGAGTAGATTTTTGTATCTTCGGGTAAGTGGGGGCCACTGGTTTAGCAGATGCCTTCTTCTCATCCCTATCACAAAAGAGGGTCGGAAAGTTTGCATACACAGAAGGATAAAATCACACATTTGTAGTTTTAGCCCTGGGGTATGATAACTCACTTGCCCCTGTCATAATAGAGTCTGATGATACAATGATTATCTGGACATCCACACTGATCCAGTATGTCAATGGCCTCATGTTAATTCTACTGAATGAGCCAGAAGAAACTAGCATGTTGATATAGATAGATAGATAGATAGATAGATAGATAGATAGATAGATAGATAGATAGATGATAGATAGATAATCCATCTGGGTTTCTGGCGTAGATCTCCTAAACCCTTGTAAATTCCTAAGTGCCTAGAACACTAAGAACATCTTTTGTTCTACCGAGGCAATTCTCAGTGGCTCCTGGATTAGAGTTGGTCACCAGAAAGATCGAGTCATGATGCAAAACTTAGAAGCTTAGAAATTTTCAGGCCTGCTCTCCTCTTCAAAGAGAGGAGAGAAGTAGGAAACAGTGTTAGTAATTGAGCATGCCTATAAGGAGCGAGCCTTCATAAAATCTCAGTAGTATATTGTTCAGGGAGTTGCCAGGTGGGTGAACACATCCACGTACTGGAGGATGATGTACCCCAAATCCACAGGTACAGAGGCTCCTGTGCTTGGGACCCTCCCAGACTTCACCTTATGTATCTCTTCATTTGTGTCCTTCATCATATCCTTTAATAAACTGGTAAATATAAGTTAGTGTCCCCTGAGTTCTGTGAGCCCTTCTAGCAAATTAATGGAACTCCACAAGGAGATCATGGGAACCTCCAATTTGTAGCCAAGTTGAACAGACTTTGGCAGCAGCCCGAGGACCTACTACCACAGTTGGCATCTAATGTGGGGGGCAGCTTCGTGAGACCGAACCTTTACCCTGTGGAATCTGCCACTCTCTTCAGGTAGATAGTGCTGGAACTGTGGCAAATTATAGGACACCCAGCTGGTGTTGCAGAGAATTCTTTGTTGCAAGAAGAAGAAGAAAAAAAAAAACGCATACACTTGGTCACCTGAAATGTTGTGAGTGTTCCGTGTGAGCAGTAAAAGAGACATACAAGAGAAACACAGGAAGTGAAGGGGAAGACTGGGTTTTTCCAACTCCCATACTGATGCTCCAGATATAGAATGTAAAGATTCAAGGGTTTGCCATATCAATACAATCTTCAGAGGTCCAGGGTTCAGGGCTTGTTAGGCTATCCCATCTAAACTAATGGGATATGCACAACACACCACAAAAAATGGTGCATAACACCAAGTAGAACTTTCTAGACTCTAGAGGCAGTACATTCCATACTTGGGAATACTATTCCAGCCCATATGCTAGATGACATAAGAGATAGCTGGGTTTGAGTGGGGCCCATGTTGGGAAAAGCCTCGGCAGCAAGTCCAGTTGCAGTGAAATTGTCCTGTTGCTTGAAACTTAGGACGCAGCAGAGCTTAGTATATTGAAGGTGGCTACAGTCAGAAAGCATGCAAATATCAATGGGACTATCACAGCATATACCCTTGAGATCCTGAAGCAAGGCCAGGCACTGCTGCAGAGAATTATGTGCTGTTTGAGATATAACTCTTGACATGTTATTTGGTCCTGATAGAAACTGTACCTGATATTGGGTGATGCAGTGAGCATGTGCCAAAAATCATGATCTTGGTCTATCAGAACCAAGTTATACAGCCAGGCAGGCAACAAACAATTCATTATAAAATGGAAGTTGTCATCTGGGATTGAACATGCACAAGCAGCCTGCACAAGTAGGGAGCCTAGATCCTACTTGTGCCCATCCACTGTTGCACAAGGGTCTCTTTAGCTCATGCTTATGGCTATGTGGAGTATCCATTATAACCAACTGACAGAACAGAGGGAAGCCAAGCCTCATTCACAGATGTGTATTTTGGGTACGTGTGCGCAAGCTAAAACGGACAGAAGCTGCATTAGAGCCTGATCAGGGAAAGAGAGTAGTAAGGTAAAATCTTAGGTAATCTTGCCATTCACTTTTTTGGAAAAAGAAATGGGCTAAGGATAGATTAAATTAGCCTGGAATGGCCCAGAATGAATGGCTTATTTGTCAGCATCCTTAAGGACAAAGATTGGAAGATTGGGCCCAAGGAGATCTGCGGTAGGTAGAAGCAGGTGACTGGACGTATGGGAATGACAGGAAGTGCAAAGTTTTTATTTTGTGTGTTAACACCAGCAGAGCATCCCCAGTAGAGTAGGCATTAAAAAATCAAATAGAAAACAATGTCTCAGCCAGTTGAAGTCAGCCATCTTCTGTCATTGGCCCGACCAGTGCTGTCACAAGAGGAAGAGGAGGAAAGTGGTGGTATGGATGAAGAACAAGCATGGTGGGCACAACAACATGGACTCCCACTTACCGAGGCTGTCACTGAATCTTCAAACTGCCAGCCACAATGCTAAGTCCCTAATATGATACCATCCCTTGAGATAACCACAAAGCCACTTGGTAGCCAGTTGACTATATTACATCCCTTCTACCTGGAAGGGACAAATAGGTATTTTGACAGAAATACACAAGTATTCCAGGTATGGGTTTGCCTTTTCTGCTTGTGGGACTTCAGTCAGCACTGTTATCTGAAGACTATAGAGTGTTTAAATAATTGGCATAGAATTACACTATGCGCAACTAGAAAACCCACTCATAGCAAAAGAGGTGTAGTACTAAGACCGTGGCCATGGAATGTACCACTCACATTACAGACTGCATCATCCAGAACCCGTAGGCCTGTTTGGACATTGGAATGGCCTGTTAAAGGCACAGCTGAAGTGCCAATTGAGAGGCAATATTTTACAGTGATAACACTTCACAATATTACTTTACAATATCTTCTGGAACACAGCACTCTGAACCACTTTAGGGCTCCTTTGGGCTCCTTCTTACACACAAGGCAAGAAGAAGCATCACTATCCAGCAGGGGTAATTGTTCTTGATCATCACTAGATAGGACGATGGAAAAACAATGGGAGAAGTAGGATTGTATTTAGCACTTAAGTGCTCTTGGTGAGGGAGAGGTAGGCATTTCACACTGGGGGATAGTCTGAAGGAAAACTTAGAGACAGCAGAAGGAAGGGAGGAAGTTTGAGGAAGAAAGGAAGCAAGTTTAGAAAGATGGGTTCAAATAGATTTGGGTGGGTCTTGAAATGCAGATTAAGGCATATGGACAGAAAGAAGAGAAGAAAAGACAATAAATACCAAGAAACAGAAGACAATAATTGATAAGTTCAGCTGATCTATTAGATGTGGCCTATTTTTACTGATTTCAGAAAAGAAAAGAAAAGCAGGAAGGTCAAGAGAATGGGAATAAACAATGAGGAAGGAAAAGAAAGTTGGACTGCGGGGGTGGACAATGCTTTTTAACAAATTTATCCACTCCAAAAATCATGAAGGGTATACAAATTCTTCCTAATTTGAAACCTTCCCTTAATAATCTCCATCACTTTGATATGAAGAAACATCGAACAAACTGAGGGTTGCTGGAGGGGAGAGGTGTGGGGGGATGGGGTAACTGGGTGATGGGCACTAAAAGGGCACTTGATATAATGAGCACTGGGTATCATATGCAACTAATGAATCACTAAATTCTACCCCAGAACTAATAATACAGTATATGTTAGCTAACCTGAATGTAAATTTAAAAAAAGAAAAGAAAAAAGAAAAAAGAACATAAAATTCCATAAGCTCTTACTCTCATCACATGTTGGTGTTTTGGGATTCCACGTGCCATCTTCTTGGCACCTAGCTTCAAACTGATATTTCTTATAACACATATAAAAAACTGTGTCTCTGTAGAAATAAGCACAGCTATTCACAGATCTAGTGCTTTTTGAAATGATTTCACCATTCTCCAGGTCTGGTATTGGGCAACACATCTCTGAAAAATAGAAAGTGAGGTGAATGGTTAGTAAAATCACTGCAATGAGGCGCCTATGGATAATAAATTCATTTCTGCTTTCGAAGATTTCACCACTGAAGAGAGACTGGGGAAACAGAAAAAGGACATTCTGGGTCTGCTCTCCCTGTCCCTGATTGCTAAAGTACTCCAACCTAGTCATTTCCCTTCAACTAAATGATTTCATTAGAAGCCTCCAAAATGAGACACTGGATGAAACCTGCCTGAAAATGTAAATTTTCAGAAGCATTCAAAAGCAATGACAAATAACATCCATTGCTTATGGTTTCATTAGGGTTACATCATTATTAACCTCTCTAATACCTTACACTTCCTTAGTCACAAAAGGAAAAATGTCCTCAAAAGTTTATATCCACCTGACAGCTAACGCACAGAAATAAATTTAAATTACTGCATATGGCCAGGATCTTTTTTGATGCCACATTTAAGAGAAATAGCTACTCAAATTCTTTCATTTTTAATGCAGTAAGAGCTGATAAAAAGATATTTTTTATTCATTAGTAGAAATACTTTCAGGTAGAACTTGATATTGCTTGATATAAGAGAAAATATCAGAGCAGATTAAAATGCCCTGTTCTTCACATCAGGAGCTTGACTAGCACTACAATGGTTTTTTAGGCATACCTAAACACTCTCACTACTCACTTATTTATGAATTACAATAAAAATACCCAACATTCATGTTTCTAAATTATAATATTAATATTTACGTAATACTATAGAAAGCACTTAAATCATACTATTTAAGTCATAGTCCAAATCCACACTGTATTAGATTTTCTGGTAACTAGGAAAAATATCATTTCACTTCTGCTTTTTAAATGGTTAAATATATCTTTATTAAATAATTAAATCAATACAACTATAGTGGGTAACAAAAATATAATTTTAAAGTAGGTTTTTAAATTCCCAACAAACAAAAGTCCAGGGCCAAATGGCTTCACTATTCACAGGTGAATTCTACCAAACATTTAAGAGGAGTTAATACCTATTCCTCTCAAATTGTTCCAAAAGTAGGAGAGGAAGGAAAACTTCCAAATTCATTCTACAAGGTCAGTACTAGCTTGATACCAAAATCAGACAAAAACCCACACAAAAGAAAACTGTAGGCAATATTCCTGATGAACAAAGATGCAAAAATCCTCAGCCAAATATTAGCTAATCGAATGCAACAATACATTAAAAGGACCATTCAGTCAAGTGGGATACTTACCAGGGATGGAAGTACGGTTCAATATTTGCAAATCAGTGAATGTAATACATCAAATTAACAAAAGGAAAAATTTTTAAAAACATATGATCATTTCAAAAGATGCAGAAAAAGCATTTGACAAAATATGACATCTGTTCATGACAAAATGTCTCAACAAAGTGGGTGTAGAGGAACCATAACTTAACATGATAAAGGCCACATACGAAAAACCCATAGCTAACATCTTAGTCAATGGTGAAAAACTGAAATCTTTTCCTCTAAGATCAGAACCAAAGATGCCCACTATTGCCACTTTTATTCAACACAGTACTCGAAGTCCTAGCTGTAGCAATCAGACAAGAAAAAGAAATAGAAGGGATTCAGACTGGTAAGGAAGAAGTAAAATTGTCACTATTTGCAGATGACATGATACTATATATATAAAACCCTAAAGACTCCACCAAAAAACTATTAGAACTAATAAATTCAGAACCACTGCAGGATATAAAATTAATATATAATATTATATAGATTATATATAATATTAATTAATATATAGAAATCTATTGTATAGATATATACAATATAAACAATATACTTATATATTGGACAGGTAGCAGAAAGAGAAATTAAGAAAAGAACCCCATTTACAATTATACCAAGAAGAATAAAATATAAATTTAACCAAGGAAGTAAAGGACCTCCTCTCTGAAAACTATAAGATATTGATGAAAGAAATTGAAGATGACACAAAAAAAGGAAAGATATACCATGCTCATAGATTGGAAGAATTAATATTATGAAATGTCTATACTACCCAAAACAATCTACACATTTAATGCAATCCCTATCAAAATGCCAATAGCATTTTTCACAGAATTAGAACAAATAATCATGTGGAACCACAAAGACCTCTAATAGCCAAAGCAATCCTTAGAAAGAACAAAGCTGGAAGTATCACAATCCCAGATTTTAAGACATACTACAAAGCTATAGTAATTAAAACAGTATGGTACTTGAACAGACATTTTTCCAAAGAAGACATCCAAATGACCAACAGACACATGAAAAAGTGCTCAACATCGCTTGGCATCAGGGAGATTCAAATCAAAACCTCAATGAGATATCACCTCGCACCAGTCAGAATGGCTAAAATTAACAAGTCAGGAAACGACAGACATTGGCGGGGGTGTGGAGAAAGGGGAACCCTCCTACACTGTTGGTGGGAATGCAAGCTGGTGCAGCCACTCTGGAAAACAGTATGGAGGTTCCTCAAAAAGTTGAAAATAGAGCTACCATACGATCCAGCAATTGCACTACTGGGTATTTACCCCAAAGATACAAATGTAGGAATCTGAAGGGGTACATGCACCCCGATGTTTATAGCAGCAATGTCCATAATAGCCAAACTGTGGAAAGAGCCAAGATATCCATCGACAGATGAATGGATAAAGAAGATGTGGTAGATATATACAATGGAATATTATGCAGCCATCAAAAAGAATGAGATCTTGCCATTTGCAACGACATGGATGGAACTGGAGGGTGTTATGCTGAGCGAAATAAGTCAATCAGAGAAAGACATGTATCATATGATCTCACTGATGTGAGGAATTCTTAATCTCAGGAAACAAACTGAAGGTTGCTGGAGTGGTGGAGGTTGGGAGGGATGGGGTGGCTGGGTGATAGACACTGGGGAGGGTATGTGCTATGGTGAGTGCTGTGAATTGTGCAAGACTGTTGAATCACACATCTGTACCTCTGAAACAAATAATACAATATATGTTAAAAAAAAAAAAAAGAAGAAAAAGATAGCAGGAGGGGAAGAATGAAGGGGGGGAAATCGGAGGGGGAGACGAACCATGAGAGACGTTGGACTCTGAAAAACAAACTGAGGGTTCTAGAGGGGAGGGGGGTGGGAGGATGGGTTAGCCTGGTGATGGATACTAAGGAGGGCACGTTCTGCATGGAGCACTGGGTGTTATATGCAAACAATGAATCATGGAGCACTACATCAAAAACTAATGATGTAATGTATGGTGATTAACATAACATAATAATAAAAAAAAAACAGTATGGTACTAGCACAAAAATATACTCATAGATCAATAGAACAGAATAGTGAGCCCCAAAATAAAGCCATGCTTATATAGTCAAGTAATCTATGACAAAGGAGGCAAGAACATACAATGGGGAAAACACAGTCTTTTCAATAAATGGTATTGAAAAAACTAGACAGCTATGTGCAAAAGAATGAAACTGGACCACTTCCTTACACCATACACAAAAATAAACTCAAAATGGACTAAAAACCTAAATGTGAGACCTGAAGCCATAAAACTCCTAAAAGAAAACATAGGCAGTAATCTCTTGGACATTAGCATTTTTATGGATCTGTTTCCTCAGGCAAGGGAAGCAAAAGCAAAAATAAACTATTGGGATTACACCAAAATAAAACACTTTTGCACAGTGAAGAAAACCATCAACAAAACAAAAAGGCACCCTACTGAATGGGAGAAGATATCTGTAAACAATATATTCAATAAAGGGTGAATATCCAAAATATATGAAGAACTTATCAAACTCAACACTGAAAAATCAAGTAATCTGATTAAAGAATGGGCAGAGTACCTGAAGAGACTCTTTTCTAAAGAAAACAGACCTGTACCTCTGAAACAAATAATACATTATATGTTTAAAAAAAAAAAAAAAGATAGCAGGAAGGGAAAAATGAAGGGGGGTAAATCAGAGGGGGAGACGAACCATGAGAGACTGTGGACTCTGAGAAACAAACTAAGGGTTCTAGAGGGGAGGGGGGGTGGGGGGATGGGTTATCCTGGTGATGGGTATTAAAGAGGGCATGTTCTGCATGGAGCACTGGGTGTTATATGCAAACAGTGAATCATGGATCACTACATCAAAAACTAATGATGTATGGTGATTAACATAACATAATAAAAAAAGAAAGAAAAAAGAAAACATACAGGTGGCCAACAGACACATGAAAAGATGCTCAACATCACTCACCATCAGGGAAATGCAAATCAAAACCACAATGAGATATCACCTCACACCTGTCAAAATGGCTAATGTCAAAAAGAAGAGAAATAGCACGTGTTGGCAAGGATGCAGTAGAAAGGGAATCCTTGTGCTCTACCAGTGGGAATGTAAATTGGTGCATCTAAGATATGTGGTAACCCAAGTGTCCATAGATAGATGAATGGATAAAGAAGATGTGGTATATATATGTGTGTGTTTGTATATATATATGTATAATGTATACATATGTATATATGTATATATACATATATATATATATACACACACATACATACACCCACATTTGAATATTAGTCAGAAAAAATAATGATCTTGCCATTTGTGACACATGGGTGGGCCCAGAAGGCCCATGATGGCTAAGTCAGACAGAGAAAGACAAATACTATATGGTTTCACTTATATGTGGAATCTAAAAACCAAACCAAACCAAACAAATAAACAAACAGACTTTTAAATGCAGAGAACAAAGTGGTGGTTACCAGAGGGGAGGAAACTGGAGGATGGATGAAATAGGTGAAGGGGATTAAGAGGTACAAACTTCCAGTTATAAAATAAATAAGTCACAGAGATTAAAAGTACAGCATAGGGAATATAGTCACAATAATGTAATAATATATGGTGGCAGATGGTGACTATACTTCTTGTGGTGGGCACTGAGTAATGCACAGAATTGTTGAATTATATTGTACACCTGAAACTAATATAACATTGTGTGTTGACTATACCTCAATAATAAGACAAAGAAGAAAAGGATGGAGAAAAATAGAACTTGGTTTTTAGACATGTATAAATAAACATTTATATAGAAAGATTTAGTGTATTAATTACAAGTCACTATTTCGTATTCATCAAGGAGAATCCTCAAAGGCTTGTATTTACCAATACTTTGTTATTTAAGTGGTGACCATCATTGTTAAATATATTTTAATTTGGTAATTTTGTTAAAACTTTTCATTTTATTGCCCCCAAATGAGTCTAAATAACTGTAATTAAACTTGAAGTCCTAATGTGAAATGAATGATCTTCCAACTGGTAGATCTAAACTACCATTTTTCATTACTTGTTCATTTTACACATTTTTCCAGTTCCAATCTGTAGAATAAAGTTCCCTATATCCTGGGCCTCTGTGTCTTCACCTCTAAAATGGCAAGATTCTGATGTGCACAAGGAAACATTTTCTCTCTGTTGTCAATTCCACTGAAGCCCATAAAACTGCATCTGCTTGTCTCTCAGCTCCTCACGTTCTCTCAAAGAGAAAAGACATCTTGAGATTGCAGAAAGTCTCCTTTTTATCCCTCTGAGGCCAGAGTACTGGGTCAGGGGTCAGGGTCTGTCTTCTAGGGGCAGGTCACAAGACCCAGCTCCTGCAGCCCGCAGTCCCTTGGCTCAAAGACATGAGACACAAGTCACTTTGCAGCTGGTTGAGTTCATGACTGTTTCACAGACTTTCCTTCTACTAAGCACCCCAAAGTCGACATGGGGAGGAAAGGGCTGTGACAGAGGTCTGACTCTGGTAAATGTTGAGCCGTATTCTCCATGCTACTTTCACCAGTGATGAGGCTAATACTCAATCTGACTAAGGCTTCACTTCTGTGTCCACGTCTCATTTGATTTTGAAATGGGATAAGGAAAGTTATAGTTATAGTCATAGTTTCTCAGCTCCTCCAAGACTTCCATGATCCCTTCTGACAATAATACTTAACTCCTCTGTTGAATTATTATAATCCTAAATTTATCTTGAAAGATAAAACTGCATTCATTTTAAGAAAAAAAAAAAAAAGCCTAGCACATGCTGGGCATCTAATCTATAAAAAGATTTAAAAAACAGAGACTCACCCTTACATCCTATGTGTCGGGTCCAAGTCAGATTTCTCTGACAAGTCACAGTGGTAGACCCATCCAAAGCAGGTTCATAACCAGTATAACACTTGTACCTCAACACAGTTCCAATATTATATAGTCGCTCTTTTGTCGGCATGTGGTTGTTGTATCTTTCCCAGTAGGCATTTGGTATGCTTGGTAAGTCAGTACAACTATCTGCTCATAAAGGGAGAACAATAGGAAAAGACACTGGTACTAGGGATGCAACAGTGATCATCAACAAGCCTGTCCTATCAGAGGATGCCATGCGTTCATTCAGCCAGGAATGGTCTTGCCATGGCTGATGCATCAGCCACATCAGAAAACAAACTAGCACCAAGTTCTCAATATTATTATTAACATAATTTTTCATGATCCACATGAGTTTATAGTTTTAGAGTGTCAGAATCATAGTTAGTCTGTATAATATTTTTGTGGAAGTTGGAAAAAGGCATTCCTGCCCCTACAGGACACTTTACTATTTATCTTTCAAGTCAATTATCATAACGTAATGATTTTGTTAGAACAAAACAAGTTTCCTACTAACTGCAAGAAAATTGTTGAAATAAATACACTAATCCACAATGTCTACAATGTTAATGTCTCCCTTTAGGGTTGAAGTGTTCACGACCTGCACAACTGTATATGGCAACCTTTTGTGATTATATAAGACCTTGCCTAGTGTACTGTAATCTTTTTTTTCCAACAACTAGAAAAAATAAAGACAATTATTGATCTAAATTTAAATTTTTACTGCAGTTCAAGTGGGTTTAGGCATACAAATATGCCCCCACCAACACTTCTGGGTAATTTAGATGCCAAACATTGAACTTCCTTCATGGTCCATACTTACTGAGCTCACAGATGGGAGGAGGAGGATCCCAGTCATTATTTTCTCCACAATGGATTAAACTGCTTCCTTTGAGAATAAA
The DNA here is from genome assembly GCF_002201575.2 of Neomonachus schauinslandi. Taxonomy (NCBI): domain Eukaryota; kingdom Metazoa; phylum Chordata; class Mammalia; order Carnivora; family Phocidae; genus Neomonachus; species Neomonachus schauinslandi. The sequence goes on along the minus strand of NC_058408.1, from coordinate 33,001,330 downwards.
ACCTTCCTCGCAGTCAAATACCATGGAGTTTTTGTAAGTATAGATGGTTCTAAATCCAGAGATTACGTTTCCATTTTTAACCTCTGGTTTTGGACAGACGATTTCTAAAGAATCACAAGAAAAGACAAGTGAGTTGTAAAAGAGGAATGGCAATGAGGATATTACTTGCTATTGCTAATCCAGTTTCAACTATGACACAAAAGCCTGATACAGTGTACGTCAAGCAGATACAAGGAAAACATTTTAAAGTGAATATAATTTCAACTTTAAAAAGCCTCAGTAAGAGGAGGTCCCATCCTATCGGTTCTGTTATGATATAACTGTGAATAACTCCACCTTACTCAAGCAAAACCAGCCATCTATAACTCAAGCAAAACCAGCCATCTATAACTCAAGCAAAACCAGCCATCTATAACTCAAGCAAAACCAGCCATCTATAACTCAAGCAAAACCAGCCATCTATAACACATCCCTCAATGGCCCCATAATCCTCCCCTGACGGTGGCCTACTTTTCTGCATGATTTCGGTACGGGTCAGTGGCCAACGGTAATGATACGGTGGTCATGAGGAAGAGGCAGCCAGGCATCAGAGATCTGTGCTCTCACAAAGAACAAACTGCCCCCCCCACCCCAACCCCACAGCAGTCAGTCATCCTGCCCCCATGTCAGTCCTGCCACCTTGATGACTCATGGCTATGGCTGAAGCTGCCTTTGCCCCTTGGCTGGATGGTTGCAACAGGTGCCTATGGGTTGAGTTTTGTCCCACTTGCTTTGTTGTCCCTTCTGGAGCCAGACTTGTCTTTCTGAAATGCAACACTTTTACTTCCCTGGTTAAAGCCTTTCAATGTTTCCCTTTCACCTTTGCTCCGAACTCCTCAGAGGGACACATGAGGCCCTTTGTAATCTGGCTCTGCTGACTTTCTGTCCTCAGTCTCTGCCATTTCCACCTCTTGCTGTCTGGACTCCTGGCATTTTGAATTGCTTGTGGGATCATGCTTTTTCATCCCCGGATTTGACTGTGTACTGTGGTGAGTCAGAATACTAAGTGATACGGTGTAGGCACTTAGTCACAAAGGAAGGTGCCTCAGATTAGCCAACTAAAAATACACAGTAGATTTTCTGATTTTGGGGGGTTTTTTTTGCTCTGTCCTGTAGGCATTTGGGGTGAACATTGTAAGTGCTAACCAATATTTCCACTTGTCCTCCCTGAACAGACAAAAGGCAATATTCCTCAGTTCCCTCAAGGTAGGGTCTCCACATTACTAGTTTGGGACAAAAGGCTGTAAAGCAACATGTGGTCACTTCAGACTGAAGCTCTTTTCGAAAGCCAGGGCATAATTTGCTTTTCTCTCTTCACCTACTGAACAGATTTTGAGAGGACATTTGGATGTAGAAGTATCACAAGATCAAAGCAACCCAGATTGCTAGGCTTATTGCTAAATGTACACCTAGACTACAGCTGGCCTAGAGTCCCCTGAACTTGCAGCAGACTCTGTATGAAAGAAAATCAACTTTTACTTTGCAAAGCCAATGAGATGTCGGTGCTGTTTGTTACTGCACACTGGGCCATCATACATAAATATTGGTTGAGCAAATAAATGACTGCATTGTTGCAGTGGTTGGTCTTGGAATCATTCCCGTTCTGCAACAAATTCACCTACCTTTTTCTTTTAAACAAATCATTCAAACCAAAATTCATCCCTGTGACTTACTTTTACAAGTAGGAGGACTTGGGTTCCAGACACCTACTGTCTTATTTTCCACTGTGCAAGAAATGGAGGCTTTGCCTATCATTGAGAAGTTGGGGTCACATCTGTAGGTGACAGAAGAGCCATATGTGTAGAAATCTTCGTCTCCACCATTGTGCCTCCCATTGCTGATGTCTGGAGGAGGCTTGCATTTAGCAACTGGGAGTGAGTGAAGAAAAAGAAATAATCAGGGAAGGTACCTTTGCAAATCTAGCATTCATGATGCAAATTCTAATGGAGGGTACAAGAAGCAGCAAAGCTGCACAAGAGTTTTATTTTCTAGCATGGTTTAGGTTTGCAGTCAAGCCAGAAAAAGTCTTTACTTACTTACACATAGTGGGAGAGGATCACTCCAATCAACTCTTTTATCCTATCTCATTCAGATATATTTTAATTGGCCCAGCCACTAGTAGTTGTGAGATCCAAGATAAAAGAGTTTAATGAAATTCTTCTTACCTTAAATTAAGTTGGATAAAGGGGTCTGAACAAATAAACTCGTTACTCAATAACAAAAATGAAGAAATAATGTTTTCCAGATAACACTTCCCACTGAGCCTTCCATTCAGTAAAACTTCATCACTGCAATGAGATGTGTGTGTTTGTTCATTTGTTCTTTTATTCGGCAATCTATTATTGGGCATCAACTGTATGGGGCATGGCATTCATCCAGAGCTCAACCAGGACAATGTAGGGTAAAAGACTCATTTGAGTGTGTTCTGCAATTTTGTCTAGATGACAGTATCATCCAGGTTGCTGGCCCCAAACTCTCAGGCCTCTGATATGCAGCCCCCTTCTGACTTTTGGGTGCTTACCCTCTCCAATACACCATTAACTCCCCCGTTCACGATCCCCATTTTTTATGGCTCTTGACAAGTTCTAAGCTTTCTTTAGTTTGTCCTACTGCCCTCTGTGTATTATGGTAACAGAAAGAAAAAGCATTGTTAGTATGTCTTAAAATGGTACTACCATCAAGGAATAAATGTACACTGTGGTTGAACACTAATGGAAATGTTAGCTTCGGCAATAGAGCCCCTGGGACTTATTTAATACTAGCTCAAAGAAAAATGAATCTTTTAATAGGATAAAAGACAAGGAGAATTAGGGCGCCTGGGTGGCTCAGATGGTTAAGCGTCTGCCTTCGGCTCAGGTCATGATCTCAGGGTCCTGGGATCGAGTCCCGCATCGGGCTTCCTGCTCCTTGGGAGCCTGCTTCTCCCTCTGCCTCTCTCTCTGTCTCTCATGAATAAATAAATAAAATCTTTAAAAAAAAAAAAAAAGACAAGGAGAATTAAACATTTCTTTATTTTGAAATTTCTAGGAAATGTAAGTTTCCTAAGCTACCCAGGAAACCAAGGGGGAAATATGGTTTCCAGTTATTCCAGTAGGAACCCTTTAGCATTCCAACAGCACTTCCCTTCTGAATCTTCGTGCTTTCCATCTCAGGAGCCATACGCGATAAGGGATAAATAAGGATACATGTGCGGAAATCAAACAAAAGGAAACATTAGAGGAAAATGTTAAACACAGGGGACAAGCAAAGGAGAATCGACACATACTCAGTTGGAGAACCTGAAGAAGGAACACAAAACAGAACAAAATAGCTATTTTAAAATGTATTTCAAATAAGTATTGCAGAAATAAAATAATATTTAATCTACATTTTAAAAGAGCAGCACATAGCAACAAAATGTTGAAGTAAATGGTCTGTATCAAAACAACTGAGAGTAAAATTACTAAAGATTATTTTGAGTTAAAGGCACTTGAAATAGACAAAGGAAGGCATTCTGACTTCTCTTTTCTTCCTGAAAGCAGGAGATAAAACTCTCATGTGAAAGATGCTTTCCCCATAACAGGAGAAAAAGAATTATCTTATCACCAGAGATGGGGAGGTGAAGCCGGGAGAGATCTGTACAAACAGACCTTGTCAAAATAACACTCATCCTCCTGCAGCCTTGCATAGAGTTTTGTTACTTTTCCACAATGGCTACTTTTTGTTCAACCTAGTCTATAAACAGAGGTCTAACCACTTTTTAGGTCTTCATTTTCCTGTGAAGGCTCCCATGGACGTCTAAAAATAAAATTTGTATGCTCTTCTCCTGCTAATTTGCCTCATGTCAATTTAATTCTCAAGGCCAGTCAGAGACCCTAAGAGGGTAGAGAAAAGTTTTGGGGAAAGTTCCTTCAAAAATTAAGTTAAACACTAATCCAGTACTGATTTTAAAATATGCCTAACTTTAAACTTAAAAAAAAAAAAACAACTTTATATAGAAAAATAAACAAGTAATGTCAGGAAAAATTTTTTTAAAAAAGCAATAAGGCAGGACTACTCATAGAGGTTGTTAAAATATATTATAAAGCCTTGATAGTATGTCACTATGAAATGTGTATATGAATATGTAGGCAAAACAATGGCATTGAGTAGAAACATATGCAGATACAAGATACATCTGAGAATTTAATATAGTGTTAAAAAGCACTCTCAAATCAGTAAACTAAGTATAGAGTATATAAACCTATATACTCTATAAGAGATAAAGCTCTCATGTGAAAGATGCTTTCCTCATAACAGGAGAAAAAGAACAATCTTATCACCAGAGATGGGGAGGTGAAGCCAGGAGAGATCTGTACAAACAGACATTGTCAAAATAACTCTTATCTTCCTGCAGCCTTGCATAGATTTTTGTTACTTTTCCACAATGGCTACTTTTTGTTCAACCTAGTCTATAAACAGAGGCCTACACACACACACGATATATACACATGAACCTATGCATATTAGGATTTAGACCTTGTTTCTTAAAGGAGCTGCAACTTTCCCCCCAAGTATATTATTTTTCTTTTGACTTGGCTATTTTTTCTTCTTAAGGAAAAACTGTTTTAATGCTTCAAATTTATCAAACTCTCTTTTTAAAATGGCTTCTGGATTTTAGGTCTTCATTTAAAAGCCCTTCTCCAATACAAGATTTTAAACTATTTGCCTAGATTTCTTCTGCTACTTTTATGCTTTCATATTTTTTTAATGTTTAAAGCTTTGATCCATTTGGAGGCAATATACAATATACAGTGCAAGATATATATCCTAGGCTGTATTTTCCCACATGACTTTCCTGTTATTCCAAAAGTCCATCTTTAGTTTACTGATTTGAGAGTGTTTTTTAACACTACATTAAATTCTCATATGTATCTTATATCTGCGTATGTTTCTACTCAATGCCATTATTTTGCCTACATATTCATATACACATTTCATAGTGACATACTATCAAGGCTTTATAAGATATTTTAATAACCTCTATGAGTAGGTTTGATATATTTAATAACCTCTATAAGTATATACTATATATTTATATATAGTGTGTATATATATATGAACATATATATATATGTTCATGTATGTAGGTATTTATCCTAGAAATTAAGAATACAAATTTCAAGAAATCAATTTTAAAAAATAGGCAAAGGATATGCCAAATAGTTCACAAATCAATACAACTATCTCTTGAACACATAAAAATATGCTCAATCTCACTCATAAGAGAAATGTACATTGAAACTATAGTAAGATTTCATTTTTACCTCTTAACTTGGAAAATTTTCAAAAATTTCACAAGTTTTCAAAAGATTGACAACACAGTTGGAAAGTCTATGAAGAGACAGACATTTACATACTCTGCAAAACATGTAACCTCTAAGGAGAGCAATTAGGCAATATCTTTCAAATTTTCAAATAGGTATACTCTGACACAGAAATCCCACTCTGGAAATTTACCCTACAGATATAATTACATCTGTACAAAATTATATATGTACAAAGTGATGCATCAGAGCACTGTTCAGAATAGCAAAACATTGGAAATATCTATGGATACATCAAAGAGATTGTTAATCCGTGATACATCACACAATCACATTCTATGAAGTTGTAAAGACAAATCAATGAGGAACTTCTATGCACAAACGTGGAACTATGTTCTGTATATATTGATGAGTAAAAAATAAAGCAAGATTCAAAGCTACATTTGTTATTGGAAAGGTGTAAAATAAAAATATATACTAATTTTTAGCTTGTATTTGTAAAGTGAACACTAGAAAGATACCTAAGAAACCAATAAATGTGGATCCCTGTTTAAGGACACACACAAAGAAATGAGGTGGATGGCAAGAAGGTAGAAGTGAGAATTCTCAGTGCATATGGTTTTACATCATTTTTACTTTTGAAATATATCAGCTATTTATTAAAAATTAATTTAAAAGAATTGTTTCTAGATTGCTTCACACTCACCCTTCTGAACAAACGAATTCTATGTGTGATCCGAAGAAATAATCTGTCTCAGCTATCACTCTCCCATTTTGTAATTCTCCTGGGTTTCTGCATCGTTTCTCTGACAGAAAAATTAAAAAGATAATTAGTGATTCCAACTACTCACAGATAAGGCATTAGAAGACTGATTGATTCGTTTTGACCTTTGCTTCCAGAAAGATCCAGAGGTTGAGATCCAAACATATTTCTGATCCTGACTCACTAAATTTTTACTTTGGAGGATAAATGAATACAAAATTTGATCTCATAATTTTCTGGTACATTTCACCAACAGAGGAAAATACTCAGTTAAATCACTATGGTCATGGAGTCTGCAGTCCAGGATAGTTATTGATCAGGGAGCTATGCTCCATTCTATCTCTGTGGCACGTACTTTGTATGCAGGCCACTCAAAAATGCATGTCCTTGGTCACAAAAGGGACAACAGAAAGTATAGATACCCTCACTATTGGAAGAACATCACATCACAGAATTTATTCTCAACTATAAGTGAATCACAGAATCTTCCTCCAAACACAGCAGATATTTTGGTTGAGGTTTCTTTGGAAACTGCATTACCTCTCTCTAGCCACATAATACTTTATAACTTTGTAAAGAATGAATCTGGTTTTCAAAATATTAAAATTGAATTTGTAGTTCACTTAGGAAAGAAGTGTTTACTGAATTACAGGGTAAAGGATAAGCTTATTTTTTACTACAACCAGGTAGTTCCTAATTTCTGTTTTATTTGGTTTTTTTGTTTATGCTTTTCAAAAAGTAGCACACGTATGTACATTGAAATTGGTGACTTGACAACTGGATGGTTTCTTAGTGACCAAAGATTCTCATTTGTACTCAGAAAACTTAATTCCTGAGACAAATTTGCAAAGAAGGGAAAAGCATAAATAAGAAAAATAAATGTTTATACTTACTGACACAGAATTCATTGTATCTCCATGTGTTATGTTGACAGGTAACAAACTGACTTAAAAAATTAACCTTACTGTAGCCAAGACGGCATGTGTATTTCAGGACAGTTCCACTGTTGAAGTATGTCCCATTCAACTCAGTTGTTAAAGAAGCAAAGTATAAATTCGGTGGGGGACCACAACTTCCTGGACACCAAAATGACAAAGAGCGCCAGAAGTTATAGCTTGAAACACAGCATCTTAATGTTTCAGTAGTATGATTTTTAGATCAAGGACCATTCCTTTCTCCTCTAATCAAGAAAAATAGTAACTCTTATTGTCCCCATTGTTCAACGAATCCAGTGAGTGATCAGTAATACACATCTGCTGATAAATGATAAAAGGCAGAAATTTTTCATCCCCTTTCTACTGTTTATGAGATAATTCATCTGACGGATGGCAGATGTGATTTTATTCACCTATCAGATTCCTCATATCTGCTGACTCAGAGATATCTGAGCAAAGCCAGCAGTTCCTACAATTTTCCTCAACAGAAACATAGTATTTCATCAATAAAACCATATGTAAGATTGCCTGTCTCAGGAAAGGGAACCCGGGTGGCTGGGAGATGGATAAGAACCACATTCTTAATTTGCATCTTTTTGCACATGTTGGATTTTGAATGATGCAAAGGAAGAAGCATGGAGTGCTTGAAACATAAAAATGTTAATCCTGCTCTCCTTGCAAGAATTAAATAGGGGACCAATTTACCTTTCAGTAGCCCTAAGAGAAGACTATACTTATTTCTCCTCTCTATTCTGGATAGACCCAGATGCAGTGAAAATCGTTCAGTCGGGCGGATGGATCACACTGACTTGTTTCAAGTCATGTTTGGGAGACAAATTGTTTTGGAAAATTCCTGGAGGAGAAATGCTAGGGGAATGTGCCCAGAAAACTGCCTCTTCTATGGATAAAACAAATTCCCCCTAAATCCCAAATAATACCAAATCCCCTTTAACTCCAAATTCCAAATTCCTGGTCAAATCAACCCTTGTTGCGGCAGGTGGCTTTCTGCTAGAAGCTGAATCATCTGTTAGTGTTAAGAGCGAATGAGTGGATGATCTTGAATGTTTGTCGCCAATCTGAACTTATCTCTCTAGTACTCACCAAGAACAGAAGCCATGAGAGCAGCGACCAAGGTCATTTGGAACAGAGTTGGATCAGAGACTCTCCATAGCCTAGAGAAGAGCTGGGCTGCCATTTTCTCTTTTCTATGAAGGATCCCATTTGGAGCTCTGGGGTTCATGACCTGATGATTCTCCCAGATTTTTCTGCCAAAAGACCTCAATTTAATAAGCAGTCATTGAATTCCTAGTTGTCATAAAGCACTAGGATAAATACTATGGGGTCCACATCTTCAAGGAAATTATGCCCTACAGTAGTAAAGCACATGCACTCAAATGTTACAACATGACACAGGGAGTGTTAGCCTCTCCTCAGAGGAGAGATGGGGAGGTGGTTGCTTATAGAAGTGTCCAAATGGGATATAAGGGTCAAGTTTAGGAATTTATAGATTCTACTCTTTAGGGAATAAAGAACCATTATTTTTCATTTTGGATTTTGTTTCCCCTTTGTTTACTTTTAAGCTAAGGAGTGATTCATTATTGTGTTTTTATTTTTTTTTATTTATTCATTTATTCATTTATTTATTTGTTATGTTCTGTTAGCCAACCTATAGTACATCATTAGTTTTTGATGCACTGCTCAATGATTCATTAGTTGCATATAACACCCAGTGCTTGTGCTTTTAAAAGATCACTGTGGCAGATGTGTACATGATAGACTGAAGTGAACAAAGAGAGGAAACAGGAAGGTTGAGGAAGAAGACCATTGTACCTGGCCAGGTGAGCCACAGAAATGGTCAGACCAAGGAAATGGCAGAGGAGTGGGAGAAGAGGGAACAAATGTAAGACAAAATAATATTAAAAGGCAGGAAAATGATGAGATAGAGAAAAGGAGTCAGATCTGTGTAGTATTGTGAGTTCCTCATGACAACTGTCGACAGAGGCAATGAACCATCGAGCCATTTGCAGTTTTAAAAGAATGGTTTATGGAGAGATATGTATGTCTGTATGTATAGACATACAGCTATACAAAGAAAAAGAAAAATATATGTGACTAATTGTACTTTCATATTTGATCTATTTGAAGACTTCTTTAAAGAAAAATCATGAAAGGGGCGCCTGGGTGGCTCAGTTGGTTAAGCGACTGCCTTCGGCTCAGGTCATGGTCCTGGAGTCCCGGGATCGAGTCCCGCATCGGGCTCCCTGCTCAGCGGGGAGTCTGCTTCTCCCTCTGACCCTCCTCCCTCTCGTGCTCTCTGTCTCTCATTCTCTCTCGCAAATGAATAAATAAAATCTTTAAAAAAAAAAAAAAGAAAAATCATGAAAGACACTTTTCTCTTCACCACCACTCCTGTTCCTTTTGGGAAAAACAATATATCTTAAATCTTAAATTTACATTAGAAATATTCCTTGTCCTCAAGGAATATATGAAGTTAACTCCCAAAGAAATACTGATTTTCATGATGATTTTATTCTGATACCTGTTAGATCCAGATGATTCTATATGCCCCAGATGTTCATAACTCATACTATGCACATATCTGTTGAGTGCCCTCAATGTTTCCCTCAAAGATGTTTCTGTCCCACTTTACAGGAAGAGACAAGTTTATAATGACCCTTCACACTACATGGAGAGACTAACTTCCTAACTGAGTAATGACTCATTTGATCTTATCTTTCCAAAATTCAGTTCTGATGAAGCCATTCTTCCACTTGCCATCAGTCATGGGCCATCCCACCTGACAGACATCCTGGCACCTGAGCTCTGGACACAGCCACTAGGACAATTCTGCCAAAAAGTAAATTCAGTGTGATGATCCACTTACCAAATGTATTCGCTTACTAAAATATGTTTACAGAATTTGTACTGAATATATTGAGGTGGTCTAAAGAGGTGTGAAGGAGCCAGGACCAGCATTTGGGGCCCTTACACACCCCTTTTCTTTTTTGTTTGCCTGTCCCTCCACTCCAGATCTCTAGACTGTTCCTCTTGCCCTAACAATCTGGATGAGATAGGAGACAGGTGGGGGTAAGTTTCATTCCACGTAGTGAAAACCAGTCCACTAAATCATCCATGAAATTTGCAAAATATGAAGTTTCTCCCATCCAATGAAAACTGTTATGAACTGTAAAAACTATAGAAATGAGTTTCTTTAATTTTTGATGAGTTCATAGATTTGGTTGAATTTCAGTGAAATTGAAGAAAGAGGTTTAAAAATACCAATATGCATTTAAAAATTTTGAAAAAAATAAGCTGGAAATTGTTTTTAATTTTTAAGAAATAAAATAAAATAAAAATACCAATACATTGGCAAAATAGAATTTGACTATAAAAACTCAGGAAGCTGACAGTATAAAGTGCAAATTCCCCACATGAATTGTTGCAGTTATTATGTTCACAATGAAAATATATACATTGGATATACTCTGGAAAATATTCCTGAGTATATTTATAAAAACAGAGCCATAAGATTAAATCCTTACTTTTAAGAAATTGAACAGAAATACTTAAAATGCTGTTACAAAGAATGCATTCATTAGCTGTGTTCAACAAGAAGATATTTATAATCATTGAGTATATTCAAAATGAATATTTAAAATGCTGTTCAGTAAATTGATCATTTGACAAACTTAGCAAATAGATTTCAGCAAACTGATGCTTCAGGAAAGAAGCTTTTCCGTCATTTGATCTGAGCCCCCTTGCTTTGATTGACCTGGACAATCTGGATCCCTGACAGTCCCAGACATTTTCCCATAATGTACCCCTGCCCATATCACTTGCCTTCTTGTCCTTCTTCCTTCTTTGATTCTTACTCATTCTGCCAGTCCTTTCTCCAATGTCCCCTCTTTGCCTCCAGGCCAGTCTCCATATTCTAATTACAACTCGGTGTTTATAATTTTGATTCAGATGTGGCTTATAACTGACATCTGAAGTCTGTCTTCAACACTAGACCACAAGGTCCTTGAAGTCAGAGGTGGGTTCTTACTTGCCTCTGCCCCACCTGGTACCAAGCACTGCACTTCACACAGTTAAAGCACTCAATAAATGTTTGTACAAGTTACATTCAAAAGTACCTAGTGATAAAATGTTTTGAAGAGGAATAACACTGCTCCACATCCTTATCTACTCTTAGAGTGTTTCTTTTGTCAAGGTCAGATTTTAATTGATTTTATTTTTTTTTAAGATTTTATTTATTTATTTAATTGATAGAGAGAGAGAGAGACAGCATGAGAGGGAACACAAGCAGGGTGAGTGGGAGAGGGAGAAGCAGGCTTTCGGCCGAGCAAGGAGCCTGATGCGGGGCTCGATCCCAGAACCCTGGGATCATGACCTGAGCTGAAGGCAGTCGCTTAACCAACTGAGCCACCCAGGCGCCCCAGATTTTAATTGATTTTAAAATTCTTAATGAGAACAGAGCCTAGTGATTTTACCCTAGGCTCTTCCCCATCCTTAATCTGAAGTCATCATATCCTCAACCATTCAACAGAGGACAGTGAGGAGGGAAGGAATCAACAAAACTAGTCTCCTCCCTCCACAGATTAGGACAGGAGATAAAAGGCAGCCATACATACAGACCCTACACTGGGCTGAGGAATTCCCATCACTCAGCCTCACGCTGAGGCCACAGACACAGTGCTGGGGAACACAGGAGGACAGTATGTAGCCAGACCCTGGGGCATGGGCTCTGGAGTCAGATCCAGGCTATGTGGATTAAATCCTGGCTCCACCAGATGGGAACTGTGTGTCCCTGGGCAGGATACTCCACTCCTCTAAGCTTCAATTTCCTCTTTTATAAAGTAGGAGTGATAACTACACACATCTCTCAGAATTGCTGAGAGGTAGCTTGGCTTGGCACACAGCCGGCACACAGAAAACATTTGAAAGAAATGTCAGAGAAGAAAGTGATGGGATTGGGGTTGGCATGTGACCTTGATAGGACCAGAACTCTTGGAGTCAAAACATCATCATAATAATGATGTGTAGGGCGCCTGGGTGGCTCAGTTGGTTAAGCGACTGCTTTCGGCTCAGGTCATGATCCTGGAGTCCCTGGATCGAATCCCGCATCGGGCTCCCTGCTCAGCAGGGAGTCTGCTTCTCCCTCCGACCCTCCCCCCTTTCATGCTCTCTCTCTCTCAGTCTCTCTCTCTCAAATAAATAAATAAAATCTTTAAAAAAAAATAATGACGTGTAATTGGGGTTGGGGTACCTGGGTGGCTCAGTCAGTTAAGCATCTGACTCTTGATTTTGGCTCAGGTCATGATCTTGGGGTCCTGGGATCAAGCCCCAAGTTGGGCTCCATGCTCAGTGCAAAGTCTGCTTGTCTCTCTCCCTCTGCTCCTTCCCCAGCTCTCCCTCTCTCTCTCTCATAAATAAAAATAAGATTTAAAATAGTGATGTATAATTACAATGGCATTTGGCTGCATCACCAGGGTACTTCAATTAAACCCCAGTGCAGAGGAGAGCCCACTGGATTTGGGTCAGAATCCATTGGTTGGGTCTTCACTGTGGCCTTTGGTGATGGTGAAACCCAATGCCATACCCAGAACAGAGACTCTGGTGCCCACAGGGGACTGTCCTGGGCTTTCTTCTTCCTCTAGTTTTCACTGTCTTCCAGAGAGCCACTCACCTACTCCCATGACTTTGACCATCACCCATGAATCGCTCACAGATCTCTGGGCAGAACTCACAGAACTATCTCCTGTACGGTGTGTAAAAACTTACATGCTTCATAAGCTCAGTTGTTAATAAAAATCTTATTCTGCCCTATTCAGTCCCATACATAAATTTTGAGTCTTTGAGCCTACCTCTTTTGCTCTTGTCACTAACTAGTGGAATTCTAGTGCTTAGCCTTAAAACTGTGAACATTTCTAAGAAACTATTCTGTCTTCCCCTGTAGCTACACAAAAGCAGGTATCTGCATCCTAAAGATGACCTTGCATATGTTATTTCTGGACTTTAGAGATAATTGCTCTGCCACTTGAACAAAACCTTTAACTCTGGAAAAGTCTTCACAAATTATTTTTTGTCCAGGATAACATGTAAATTACATTTCTGTTTTTGAGTGTGATAAATACCTGTGAGTTTTCTTTGCAAATCCAGAAATAAATTATTACACTTTTCACTTGTAATCCTGAAAGTAAACTCAAACTTCTCACTCTGTTGGATTTCTCCCTCTTTTTGAAATATTTATTTATTTATTTATTTATTTATTTATTTATTTATTTATTTATTTAGAGAGCCACGCAAGCAGGAGGAGGGATGGAGGGAGAGGGAGAAAGAAAATCTCAAGCAGATTCCACTTGGGGATCAATCCCACAACAGTGAGATCATGACCTGAGCCGACATCAAGAGTTGGGTGCTTAACCAGCTAAGCCAACCCTGTTAGATTTTTTTTCTTAAATATCAGCTTTCTTGAGATGTAAGTGACTAAGTTGTAAGATATTTAAAGTGGGTATCATGGTGATGTGACATAGGCACACTTTATGAAAGGACTGTCCCCCCCGCCAACCCATCTTGTTAACGAACACATCCATCAGCTCACATATTTATCCTTTTCTTTTTGGTGAGAACATTTAAATCCTACTCTCTTAGCAAATTTTAATTATACGAAATGGTGCTATCAAATATAGTCACCGTGTTTTACATTAGATCCTCAGAACTTCTTTATCTTAAAGATGAAAATTTATATCCTTTTACCAAGCTCTTCTTACTTCCCCCATCCCCTGCAACTGATTGTTAGATTTCTTATTTAAGCAAAAATCCTTTTTTTTTCAAGTTTAAGGTATAATTCCCAAGGTTCAGATCAGTTTTCCAGCTGCTTCCTTTGTGTCTCCCACGTACCTTGAATCCAACATATCCCAAATGAAACCCACTATCTTCTCTCCAACACACTTGATCTCTGTGTTTTCTGTCTCAGCTAAGGTGATCATCCCTACCCAGACTCTCAGACTAGAAACATGAGTCATCCTAGCCTCCTCTCTCTTGTCACTTCCCATATTCAGTCTCCAGGTCCTGTCACGTTGGCCATAGCAGCACTAGAATCTGTCACTCTCTCCTACACCCCATTTCCATAGTCCGGGTTTACATTCTCATAATTCCCTTCACCCACCCTAGACCACTGCAAACGCCTCCAAACACTTGTAAGCCAGCTTCTAGCTTGACACTGTCATAGTCCTAAAAAGCAATCTACTTAAAAATTCCGATGGTTCCAGATTTACTAGGTTTTCATACCTCTCCCAACCCTCCTTCTGCTTCTACTCACTTAAAACACTGGGCTTCAACTTCATGAAGGTGCTTACCTTTCCCAAAATACATCCTGAATTTTTAAAAAGATTCTATTTATTTATTTATTTATTTATTTATTTATTTTTTAAAGATTTTATTTATTTGACAGAGATAGAGAGAGGGAGAGCCCAAGCAGGTGGAGTGGCAGGCAGAGGGAGAGGGAGAAGCAGGCTTCCCGCTGAGGAAGGAGCCCGATGTGGGACTCGATCCCAGGACCCTGGGATCATGACCTGAGCCGAAGGCAGCCACTTAACCGACTGAGCCACCCAGGCGCCCCTCTATTTATTTATTTATTTGAGAGAGAGAGAGAGCAAGAAAGAGAGAGAGTGCACATGTGGGGGTAGGGGCAGAGGGAGAAGGATAAGCAGACTCCTGGTAGAGCAGGGAGCCCAACACGGGGCTCAATCCCAAGACCCTGGGATCATGACCTGAGCTGAAGGCAGACACTTAACCAACTGAGCAACCCACCCACCCAATCCTAGATTTTTTTAAACACTTGAAAGCATTTGCATATAATATCTCTTATGACAAATGCTCTTACCTCCAACCTCCTCACTTCCTTAATGAAGAATTGCCCAACCCCACTGAGAAATATCAGCCTCTTCTATGCTCCCCTAGTATTTTACTGATACCTTAATCGTCATACCATATGGTATTGTATCTCTTCATTGTCTATTCACTTTTGCCTCCTAAAATAAATTGTGAGTCCCTTGAAGACAAAGAAGATATTTATTCAGCTTCCTAGTGCTGACCTGATATTGTAATTGGCATGTAACAGTTATCCAATAAATGTGAAATAAATAAAACTCAATATAGTTTTATCCTCAGAGTGAGAATGACTAACTGCCTTATTGAGGACCAAATGGAATAACATCTGTGAAATGCTTCGTAAATGTTAAAGAGATAAATGATACAGTGATCCCACTTCCCTCGCTAGTTCTGAGGCTATATGGTGGCTCAGCAGACCAGGGGGGCATCTGGAGTTCACCATCACTATGCCTTGTGGTCCCTCAGCAGAACCTGCACAGGATTCAGCAGACTACAGAGGATAGGGACGGAGGCTAGGACTTGTGAGTTAAGGAGACCCGAATTTGAGCCCCAGTCATACTATAGTCTAATTCTATGATCTTGAAGAAGCCATGTCAGCTCCTTGGGTCTCAGTTTCTCATCTCTCAAATGATGACAGTAAACTTAGATCATCTTTCCGTTCCCTACAAAGTCTAGAATGCTATTAGCTGCCCGCTGAAAAGCTAAGACTTCCCTAGTAAATGCCCTCATATTTCGATGACTTCATCATCTTTTAAATTCCTATAGAGGTGAAACCAACTCAAGAGCTATAGTCAACATGACAGGTCTCTGATCACAAATACTGTTGGCATGTGCAGTGCAGTACAATTTGAGAGGCGCTGGGAAAATTCTCAGCTCCCAAATTTCTCCTTCCATTAGAGACTACTTTTTAAGTCCATGTACTTATTTTGTCTAAACTCCACCCTTTTAAAGCTTGCATACCTCTGGAAAGGGCAATATTCCTATCCAGTCTCAGCTCCTTTCTTGCAGCTGCACACTCAATCACATCGCTTTCAGATTCCAGAAAGAACTTGCTTCCACACTTTCACCTCCTTCCTAAAATCTCTTTATCTATCAGCTTCTTCCTTGTGTGCTCATATTATATTCAAGTGTATCACTACACTTAATTCAAACCTTCCCTGATGCTTCTGCCCAATCTGGATACTCTATTTTTCATTCTCTCTGTACTACTGTATTTAGGGACAGAACAGGAGTCAGCTAAGAGTGGTTGAGGAGTTGAAATAAGGACAAGAATAGTACTGTGTCCTGCCCCACCAAGGGAGAAGAAAATTTCCAGAAGGAAGGGTAATCAGCATTGCCAGATTCAGAAAAGTGGGGAAGAGAAAGGAGGTGAGAACAGTTAAGACTTCTAGCTTCAGAAAGTAACTGGAGGTTGACCAACATCCTTCTTATTATTAAATCAAAAGATCTTTGCTGTGGATGGTGGAGAAGATGTGGAGGGGTTAATAAAATCTCCAAAGGGCACTGCATCAATTTTTTGAATGTAAACTAGGTCTACATTCTAAACCAGGTCATCTGTGAACCCCTTTGGAAAGTCTGGTTTACCTCCTGCCTCAAATCCCCTGTGTGGAGTGATGGTAAAGAATCAATGAACCAACACACTCAACTTCTAGATACAATAACAAGAGTAACCTTTTACTTTCTTTCTGCTTCAGTTTATTCATGCCCCCATTTATAATACAAAATTGAGGCTCAGAGGGATTAGAAGTACTTTTCAGGTCATACAACCCTCTAATGCAGGACTCCTGAAAAGATTTCTGCTGAAAGTACCCCCAAGTTTTTGTCTCTCTTGCCCTCCTTAAAGGGCCAAACCAGCAGCCTTTTCCCCAAGGTACGCCAAATAATCCACTGACCTGCAGGTAGCTGAGAAAGAAGTAGAAGACTCTATTGTGGTGCCGTGGGTCGTTTCTCAAGGGAAAAAACTGCCTGGATCTCTAATAGTTTTAGTTCCTCCCCAGATCAGAGTTTACCAGAGTACCCTGAAGCTAGCTAATAATTGCACCACCGAGAAGTCCCTGAATTCCAGCCATGTAATTGGCTGGTCAGGGATGGCTAAGTTCTAATGGATGGGCAGAAACTTTCTACTGGCCCAGTGAATGATTAACAATGGAAATAAAGCACGGGTATTTACCTAATCTCCTTCCTGGGCACGAACCCTCCTTCTTGATAACATGTTGCAATCGTTTGTTCTCTCCTCTGCCAACCATTTCCCATAAGTGGAAAGGTAATATGAATTTGATGCCAGATTTGTTTTTTCTTTTTTCCTAAATACAAGACAGACACATAACGATTCAATCCATCTAACCTAGAAAACTTGGATACCGTAGGGTTGAGACTAGGTCCACCTTGATCCACTTTCCATGATACTAGGTCCAGCAGGCCTTCCTAGGGCTCAGTGACTGATGACTTTGCCCTGTGCTGGTCTTCATTCCACCCCAAGAAAGTACAATGGTGGGGAGTTTAACAAATTTACTGAATTCCTGCTATGGGCCCTGTTGCCTGGAACATGTTAAATAACTACCACCACCACCATGACTAGTACATGCTGGATGCCAAATGACTTCCAGAAATTGGTCTATCATTGAGCACTGCTCCGAGAAATGCAACAAAGCCTGGCATGTCTGTGATCACACAGATCTAGGAAGGACCCCAAATCCTGACATTATCTAATTAAGGTATTAATCCTCAGGATCAAGGTTTGTGAGCTGGAAGATTGCTATTAAAGTGCAGTTTTTCCTGAAAACTTCACTTTTTCTGTCATAAACACCAAAAGTCTCATAAAGGTCTCAGAAAAGAGTAGAGTTGAAGCACAACAGAAGCTTTGACAGAGATACGGGATTTGAGCTGGGTGTTGAATGAAAAGTGGAAAAATGATTAGATGAAAATGAGAAGGTTATTAGAGGTAAAGATAACACGGGCCAAATTACAAGGAGAGACTGATTTGTCAATTTGACAAGAATGATTGTAGAGAAGGATTCCAGATTGTGCCAAGTCTTGAGAGCTAAGTTGACTCTTCAAAATACCATTTCCGGATCTGTTTGAGTGCTTTTCTTTACTTTCCATAGTGACTGTTCCAAATTTTTCTCTCCAGGCCACGGAATGGGCTTCCTCTCAGCAGGTGGTCTTGCCTCCTACTCTACTAAATAATCATTCTATGGTAGCTTCTATTCATTCTTCAGTAGCTTCTATTCATTCTTCTTTCCTAGTCACTCTTTTTTTTAAAAAAAGATTTTATTTATTTATTTGAGAGAGAGAGAGAGAGAGAGAGAGCATGAGTGGGGGGAGGGGCAGCGGGAGAGGGAGAAGCAGACTCCCCGCTGAGCAGGACCCTGGGATCATGACCTGAGCCCAAGGCAGAACCTTAACTGACTGAACCACCCAGGCACCCCTCTTCTAGTCACTTTTGCTTCAGAAGAGATCTCTTTGTTTTCTTATTTTCAATGCGTCTTTCATCCTGAAATATTCCCTAATTCTTGCCAAAACCTCAAATTCCATTTTTGTTCTGTCATGAGATGTTTAACTTCTTGGGTTTCCTGCGTTTCCTGCTTATTCTTTCTCATTAATCCCTCCCAGCCCCTCCCATCATCATGGCCTTAAGATCTGGCTTCTTCCCTTCCTTAGGGACAAACCTCTTTCAGGCATGTCCTTATCTCCAAATCCAAAATTTCTTTCTCAGCAGCCCCTAACACTGTTTATCTCCTTTCTGAAACTCCTCTCCTTTGGCTTCCATTACCCTGAACTTTTCTGATTCCCCTCTTTCACGAAATGCTCTTAGTTGTTCTTATCTCTTCTTGTTCTTTCTCATCCCTACATATAGATATGTCTCAGGTTCTTTTCAAAAATTTTTCTCTTCATTATCTTTAAAATTATTGTACCCGCTGTCATGGCTTTAACTATTCCTTATAAGAGGACCACCCCATAACCAGCTCTTTATCTCTGATTCCTCTCCTAACTGCAGACTTAACATTTTTTGTCACCCATCAGACATCTTACAATCACCTTACATGCAGCACATCCAAAAGGGAACTTCTCGTTTCCTGCCCAGAAGCTCCACTTTCTGACCCCAACAATAATCCAGAATGCAATTTCAAACTCACCTTTAAACCCTTCCTCTCCCTCATCCTCCAATGTTCAGTGAGTTGCTAAGTTGTTTTTATTTATTTTCCAGTGTCTCTTGTGTCTGATATTCTTTCTCTGTTTCTGCTGCCATCATCCAGTTCAGGTCATCATTGTCTCCTGCATAAGGCAGTAGTGCTTAAGATGGTTTCTTTCTCTCTATTCTTTCCTACTTCTACCCATACTACACATAATGTTGTGAGCAAAATCTGTGTTCAATCCTTACCATTTCTTTTCTTGGAAGTCTTTGATTTCCTTTCACTGCCTACCAAATAAAGTTTAAATTCTCTGCCCTTTAAAAGCTTCCGTCAACTGGCCTTTAATGTATCTGTCCAGCCTTCTTTCTCATCACTTCCCATGCTTTATCCAGGCGAATCCAGGCCGTGCGCCATTCCCTAAACATGCTCCATCTTTCCTGCCTCTTTGTACAACACGTTTTTAAAAACTTATTATTAAAAACTCAATTTAAAACATTAAAGGACTTGGGGCACCTGGGTGGCTGAGTTGATTAAGCATCTGCCTTCAGCTCAGGTTATGACCCCAGGGTCCTGGGATCGAGCCCCACATTGGGCTCCCTGCTTAGCAGGGGAGTCTGCTTCTCCCTCTCCCTCTGCCTCTGCTCATGTGCTCTCTCTTTTTCACTCACCCGCTCTCTCAAATAAATAAGTAAAATCTTTTTTAAAAAATTAAAGAACTTTAAGAGGATAAACACCTGGAGTTTCACCATCCTAAGACAACTGTTTTCATCTGTGCCTGTTATTGCCTGGTCCTCCTCTACAAGAAGAAAGGTTTTATAGAAATGCAATCATAAGTTCTTATTATTCTGTATTCTACTTTTACTTAGGATTATATTTTTAAGATTTTCTGTTCATAATTATCACTGTAAGAGGTTGCATTACATTTGATGTGCCATAATTTACTAAAAATATTCCTAAGATTGGACATTTCAAATGTTCACAAGGTCTCCTCAGTATAGACAATATACACAATAATAGAATGAATAGCTTCAAATTAAAAATCATTTTGCTCAAGTTAGATGAACCTGAGGAGTGGATTTACTTGGTTCAAAAGCTTATGGCTCTTTATGATGCTCTTACTACACTTCTCCAAATCTTCCCACTTGCCATGTCCTCTTCCCTAATCTTTGTCTCTCAGTCCTATTCACTTTTAAAGGCCCGATAACTGTGACTCTCCTTAACAATTTCCTGCCTCCTCCTCCCAGACAGAAGGCCCCCTCCTCAAAGCTGAGCTCCCCTAGCACATTGTTCTGTGAAAAGTGTTTATTTCATTTTAACCACCCTGAATTAATGATATGTATATACTTGTCATGTGTCTATTAATAGACTGTGGGGTACTTGAGAGTTTCTTATTCCTATTTCTTATTCTCCTTCATGATTTCATCTAGGGACATTCCATTATTTCAAGCTCTCTTCTGTATTTTGTTTGTATTTCATCCAGATTTCCTATGTGTTTTGGTGGAGGTCAGAGTGAGAGATGGGAGAAGTTTGTCATATCGTCTCAATATGACATCTTGATAGGAAAACCTATTCTACCTCAGGATTCTTGCTTCTCCTGCCCTCTAAAAAGAGGAAAAGAACATATTCACTTATATTTCACCATCTCAAATTTACCAGGCAGGGCTGGGTTTCATCCAAAGGTGGTAAGCAATATTACTGCAGAAGACTTAGAAACTTGGTTTCATAAACAGGATATAGGGGAGACTCAGAGAGAGTTTAAGTCCTAATTCTACTTTTGTCTCAACAGGTTATTTCAAGGATATAACTGTTCTGAACCTATTTTCTCAAATTGAGAGGTTGATTTTTGCTTCATAGGTTTTGGTTAATTTGAGGTTATTTTTTGCCTCACCATTCATGTTTCATTAAAATATGAGACATACCCTTAGCTGTGATCTGAGCTTCCCATTCTCCTTACAGACAGGAAATTAGGCCCTTCACTCCCCATTGATGTGCTGCTAACCTCTGGTCTTTTTTTTTTTTTTTTTTTTTAAAGATTTTATTTATTTATTTGAGACAGAGAGAATGAGAGAGACAGAGAGCACATGAGAGGGGGGAGGGTCAGAGGGAGAAGCAGGCTCCCTGCCGAGCAGGGAGCCCGATGCGGGACTCGATCCCGGGACTCCAGGATCATGACCCGAGCTGAAGGCAGTCGCTTAACCAACTGAGCCACCCAGGCGCCCTAACCTCTGGTCTTAAACAGACAACCACCACGCTTGGTCTTTCCACATTCTGAGAAAACACACACACACACACACACACACACAAACACACACACACGGTGTTTTATGCAACTGTAGTTGATTTCTATGAAGTCGCATTCCAGTCTAATGAGACAAAAATCCGAAACCGGTTTTAGAACCAAGAGAAAATTTATTCATAGGTGCATTTCTATTACCCAGTCTGCTCAGCTGCAATGTTAGGACAACATTTTTGCCTCCAACTC
This sequence comes from Neomonachus schauinslandi, assembly GCF_002201575.2. Classification (NCBI taxonomy): domain Eukaryota; kingdom Metazoa; phylum Chordata; class Mammalia; order Carnivora; family Phocidae; genus Neomonachus; species Neomonachus schauinslandi. Next base: position 32,979,800 of record NC_058408.1, on the reverse strand, counting down.
AACTTTCTTTATTTCCAGAGAATATTTCAGTTCCTCCATTGTTAAGCCATTTTCCTTTAGTCTTTGCACAAAGTTCTCTATGGCTTTGCAAAGTTCTTTATTCTCCTGAAAGGCAAACTGAAGAAAAGAAAAAAAAAAAATTTAAGCTACAACTTAAGAACTGAGATCCAGCTGTATAGTCTGAAGCTAATGAGTAATGGTTAGGTCCCTGACTAGGGGCTCAGAACCCAGCAGCTTAAATACAAATCTGGGTCTTCAACATGATAAATCATTTAAATCTTCTGGCTTTTAGATACTTATTATTATCCCAGCAATAAATATAAAGTAAAAGAGGGATCTCAGTGAAAATGATTTGTTCAGTGGTTTTTGGAATCTAGAAGAATTTTAGAGATTTTTCACATCAATGCATACAAGTCTAAGGCATGAGTTTATAAAGCTTGCTCTGTAAAGTCCATGAGACAATAACTCCTACCAACGGGTCTCATGAGGTGTTTGTGATGATGGTGGCGAATGAGAACTTCCATATATAAAAATGTGAGTTAATAGTTTATGAGCCCCTGTCTAACCAACCCTTCAAAAACATCCCCCACTGAACAGATATTTACTGAGCATGAGCCAGGAGTGATGCCAGGCCCTGGAGATACAACTGTGAACAAGACAGACAAAAGCCTACTACTTACGAGTGCCTTCTCAAACTCCGTCTGTGGAGTTGGTTTGGGAGCTTCTTGGATCAACTCACAAACTGGAAGTGCACTGCTCCACTCCCCGTCAATGCACTGCTGGTCCTGTGTGCCCACTAAGTGGTACCTGAACAGAAATCAGAATGGCAACAACACTTAGACTTCCCACCTTCTAAACCGGGCAACTAAGCCTGGTTTTGTATAGCTGTATTTCAGTATTTCTTACTGTGATAGAATCCACCTCCCTGAGCCTTAATGCATGCTTAAGTGATTTCAGTATTACCAAACAGTAATCAACTAAAACCACTCTCCTTGGGGGCGGAGAGGACCCAAGTGACAATTCAACCCATAAAACATGGAGAAGTGAGAAATTCTGAATATGTGTGTTTACACAGTTGTTGGGTGGGGAGGGTGAGGAGGAAGCATGTCATCATTCAATAACTTAAGAAAGCATCTGCCATCTACCCTCTAAAAAGGAGTGGAAAGCTAGAGATAACCCTCAGATAAGTCTTATGAAGGAGCTACAGCTTTTAATCAGAAAAACGTAAGAGCTGACGGCAAAGTCCACTACAAGTATATTACAACATTGAAATGTTAATGTGGAGACATGACCCTGAGTTAAGAAGACTGAAGCCAAGGAAAGAGTAGATCTGTAAGGTGGGTGATCAGGTAGTCTAAGTTAAGGTTATTAAGGCTCTGTAAGTCACTCTCTTTCTTTTTCTTTCTTTTTTTTTAAAGAATATATATATTATTCAAGTAACTGCAAATAGGAAACCAGATTGGGGGGGGGTAGCAGGCTGGAACAATCAATAAATCACTCTTTCTGCAGTTCCATATGTTCTATATTTCTTTGAGTTTTTGTTCTGAGATTCTTTAGAAAAATATACATTTTAAACATCTTCTCTAGGATAAATAAAAGGATCAGTCTATCTTCTAGAGATTAGGGAGAGCTGGCCGTGGGCTAAAGCAGCTCTCAAAATCAGAATGAGCCCGGATTCCTGAGGGAGTAGGAAATCTGGGTGTTAGGTGAGATAGACTGGGTCATTCCCCAAAACAATGCTACCAGTCAATGGGCAAGATCTTGCATTTGAAAGACTGCATGCACTTACCTGTCTTCACAGTGATAAGTAATGGTAGAACCTGAGTTGAAATCTCTTCCTTCAAAATAGCCATGAGCGGGATTCCCGGGAGGGCCACAGTCTCCTGATAAACAGGAGTACAAGAGGGATAGTCATGAGTTGTACTCAATTAACAGCACCCCCTAACTGTAACCGTCCATGCGGGATCTGGGGACACATTCTCCATTCATTTCCTTCTGGTCAAATGGTATTTATCCATGGGAAAGACCCCCTCCCCCTGCTTATCCTCTGAGTCATTAGCAATTTGAGAGTGCTATCTGATCAGCATGAGCTTGAGGAAAGGAAGTTTAAGTTGTAGAGACTGACAGTGGACAAGAAAAAAAAAGCAAACCAGAGGTAGAGGTGGGAGAAGTAACTCCCTGAGACAGGAAATAAATGGTGTGAGTTCAAATGGAGGCTGACATTCTCTGTGGGACAGAATTTTGCGACATGAGACCTGCAGAAACAAGGAGAATGCAGAGGGGAGCAAACGAGGAGTCTACAAAGAGAGGTGGACAAGGTTAGTTCTTCCACTAACCACTCTTTCATCCTTCTTGGCTTCCCTCCTAAGCTATAAGATGAGCAGTTTAAATAATATGATCTCTGAAGTCCCTTTGAGCTCTGACATTATGAGTCTAAACATGGTGATCAAGATTAAAGTGTAAATTAAGAATGATTATGCAGATGTATACTTACGGAAATAGAAATACAAATAGCTGTATTCGACTATTCAAAACAAAAAGTTGAGCAAAAACAGCAAAGCATAAAAGAACATGTATTACTATAGTACATAGTAGATAATACTATGTATTATAATAATGCATACAAATAGAAATGTAATTCAATAATAGCTTATAATACTATTTTTGTAAACACACTCATGCACAAACATATATGAACAGAAAAAAAGGCTGAAAATTACATATCAAGGTATTCTGTTATTTATGGGTAGTAGGTTTGTAGGTAATTAAATGTTTTCTTTTGTTTTCTGTATTTTTTCTACAACACAGGTGTTTACTTCGAGCAGTTAATAAATAACTTTTAAAGAGCCCAGATGTCCATCGACAGATGAATGGATAAAGAAGATGTGGTGTGTGTATATATATATATATACAATGGAATATTACACAGCCATCCAAAAAAATGAAATCTTGCCATTTGCAATGACGTGGATGGAACTCTAGGGTATTATGCTAAGTGAAATAAGTCAATCAGAGAAAGACAATTATCATATGATCTCACTGATATGTGGAATTTAAGAAACAAAACAGAGGATCATAGGGGAAGAGAGGAAAAAATAAAACAAGATGAAACCAGAGAGGAAGACAAACCATAAGAAACTTTTAATCATAGGAAACAAACTGAGGGTTGCTGGAGGGGAGGAGGGTGGAGGGATGGGGTAACTAGGTGATGGACATTGGGGAGGGTATGTGTTGTAATGAGCACTAGGTATTATATAAGACTGAAGAATCACAGACCTGTACCTCTGAAATCAATAATATATTATATGTTAATTAACTGAATTTAAAAAAAGATCAAAAACTGAGTTCAAAAGCTGTATAGAGGAAAGGAAAAGAATTTAAATGAATTGATTAAGGAACTCCAGTTTATACAGTGCTCTTCTGGTGACTTTTAAGGGTACAGTTTTGAACTGAAAGAGATGATATAGATCTTGGGTCAAAGCAGAAAAAAATCTGTTTTACTCTCTTTTAATTCGATACTTCCTATCCTAGCTCTGAAATGCAGAATCTGTCATTTTGTGTTAGTTCATTGCCCAATTTTAGGGGAAGCTCCTGAGGTACCTGAGTAAAACAGAAAAGCCTGGAAGAAATAAATACTTTAAACTTGTGTCAAACCAATGATGATGGTATATGCTTGTAATTTAACTGCGTGTTGTATATATGCATGTTTTAAGTAACCACAAACTCCCTAAAAGAGGCTAACTGTAGTTTGTGCTTTTAAACTGCCTATCTACTATATCCTTCAAAAAAATTAACTCAAAATGGATCATAGGCTTGAATGTAAAATACAAAACTATGAAACACCTAGAAGATAATGTAGGAGAAAACCTAGATGACCTTGGGTATAGGGAAGGAAGCCTTTTTAGATATAACAGTAAAGACACCATCCATGAAATAATTAATCAGCTGGAATTCATTAAAATTTAAAACTTCTGTGCTATGAAAGACATATCAAGAGAATGAGAAAACCAGCCAGAGGCTGGGAGAAAATACTTGCAAAAGACAAATCTTATAAAGGACTGTTATCCAAAATATACAAAGAACTCTTAAAACTCAACAATAAGAAAACAATCTGATTTAAAAATGGGCCAAAGACCTTAACAGACACCTCACCAAAGAAGATATACAGAGGGAAAATGAGCATATGTCATCAGGAAATACAAATTAAAACAATGAGATACCACTACACAGCTATGAGAATGGCCAAAATCTGGAATGCTGACGATACCAAATGCTGACGAGGATGTGGAGCAACAAGATGTCTCATACATCACTGGTGGGAATGCAAAATGACATAACCACTCTGGAAGAGAGTTTGATGGTTTCTCACAAAACTAAATATACAAGATCCAACAATTGCACTCATTGGTATTTATCCAAAGGAGTTGAAAACTTATGTCCCCACGAAAACCTGCACCTGATATCTATAGCAGCTTTATTCATAATTGCCAAACTTTGGAAGCAACCAAGATGTCCTTCAGAACTAACCGGGTGATGGGTATTAAGGAGGGCACATGTGGTCATGAGCACAGGGTGTTATACACAACTAATGAATTGCTGAACACTACATCAAAAATTAATGATGTATTATATATTGGCTAACTGAACATAATAAAAAAAAAGGTGAATGGATCAAAAAACTGTGGTACATCCAGAAATAGGGTATTATTTGATAAAAGACAATGAGCTATCAAGCCATGAAAAGAAATGGAGGAAACTTAAATGCCTATTACTAAGTAAAAAAAAAAAAAAAACAATCTGAAAAGGCTACATACTATATGATTCTAAATATATGATACCCTGGAAAAGGCAAAACTATGGAAACAATAAAAATGTCAGAAGATATCAACAGACTTCTCCAAAGAAGACATACAAATGGCTAACAGACCCAAAAAAATGTTCAACATCAGTAGCCATCAGGGAAATACAAATCAAAACTATGAGATACCACCTTCCACCAGTTAGAATGGCAAAAATTAACAAGACAGGAAACAAGTGTTGGCGAGGATGTGGAGAAAGGGGAACCCTCTTACACTGTTGGTGGAAATGTAAACTGGTGCAGCCACTCTGGAGAACAGTATGGAGGTTCCTCAGGACATTAAAAATAGAGCTACCCTACGACCCAACAATTGCACTACTAGGTATTTACCCCAAAGATACAGAGGTAGTGAAAAGAAGGGTCACATGTACCCCAATGTTCATAGCAGCAATGTCCGCAATAGCTAAACTGTGGAAGGAGCCGAGATGCCCTTCAATAGATGAATAGATAAAGAAGATGTGGTTCATATACACAATGGAATATTACTCAGCCATCAGAAAGGATGAATACCTACTGTTTACATCGACATGGATGGAACTGGAGGGTATTATGCTAACTGAAATAAGTCAAGCAGAGAAAGACAATTATCATACGGTTTCACTTATATGTGGAACATAAGGACTAGCGTGGAGGACCACAGGGGAAGGGAGAGAAAACTGAATGGGAAGAAATCAGAGAGGGAGACAAACCATGAGAGACTCTGGACTCCGGGAACCAAACTGAGGGTTACAGTAGGGAGTGGGGGAGGGGGATGGGATAACTGGGTGATGGGTATTAAGGAGGGCACGTGTGGTGATGAGCCGTGGGTGTTATATGCAACTAATAAATTGCTGAACACTACAACAAAAACTAATGATGATAATAACAAAAAAAAAGGTCAGTGGTTAATAGGGGTAGGGGAAGTAGAGAGATGATAAATGGAGCACAGAGGATTTTTAGGGCAGCAAAAATACTCTATATGATATTATAATGGTAGATATATGTCATTATGCTTATGTCCAAACCCACTGAATATACAACATCAAGAGTGAGTCCTTAGGTAACTATGGATTTGGGGTGATCATGATATGTCAACATTGGTTCATCCTTGGTTTAAAAAAAAAAGGTACTATTCTGGTGAATGATGTCGATAACATGCATGTGTGGGGGTGGGGAGTATATGGGAAATCTCTGTACCTTTCCCTCAGTTTTATTATGAAACTAGAAGCGCTCTAAAAAATTAAGTCCTTAAGTAAATAAATCTGTAATGTTAGATATGTACCCTTCCAAATAAACTTAATTTTTTGTTTTGTATTTTTAAATTTGAAATTCTGGTTAGAATTACATTGTAATACCAGTCTATCCATCCAGGATCATGGCATATCTTTTCTTTAAGTCTTATTTTATGTCCATCAGTAAGTTTTCATATAGGTCTCATGAGTGAAATTATTTTACATTTCAGTATTCATCTCATAATTATTGTTAGAAAGCCTGGTGATGGGTATTAAGGAGGGCACATACTGCATGGAGCACTGGGTGTTATACGAAAACAATGAATCATGGATCACTGCATCAAAAACTAATGATGTAATGTATGGTGACTAACATAACATAATAAAATTAAATTAAATTTAAAAAAAAGAAAGTAATACTATTGATTTTTCAATATTTACTTTTTGTCCAAGAATAACATTTTTTTGGTAGAATTTCTTGGATCTTCTAAGTTTATTTGGCAAATAAATATATCCTGTGACCCACCAATCATTCTAGGAATCTAGACTACAGAAATAATAGCATAGACATAAAAATATATGTATATCTATAAATATAACATTCATTTTAGCATTTTTGTAATAGCAAAAATACAGAAATAGAATAAATGTTCATCAATACTAGAGATGTGGAATAATAATGTGGTATAGCCACATTATTATTTAAAAGCAGGAGATAGAAAAAAAAAAAGCAGGAGATAGAGCCACATACACTGATCTGAAAAAAGATTACCATGTATAATGTTACACCAAAAAAAGCAATTAAAAAAATACATAAAGTCCCATTTTTGTAGGTATATATGTGTGTAGATACGTGTGTATGCTTTTGTTTATTTAAAATGTCTGCATAAACATAAAAGTCATGAAACAAACACATCCAGCTAAGTCCCTCTGAGAGCTGTGAATTACCGTGTCAGAAGGAGATACTTTCCAACTCTTATTTTATGTAATTTTGCAGTGGATGAGTTATGGTCCCTTTTCCCCTGTTTTTGTGTATTCTTCAAATAAGAACTTCAAGTCATTATCATGAATTTTTTTTTTAAATGTCAGATTCCCCAGACTATCCTGTGCTAGACTTAGTAGGACAGGAATCCTACCTGAAGGGGGGGTGGGGGGGGGGGACGGAAGCATTTATTTTTTGGATGCTGTTCGTTTCACTGGAACACATCATTCGAGGTGAGGCTTGGCTCTGTGAGCCCCACTTGTTTCTGGGCTGCTTCCTAGCTCCCAAAGCTTCCCAGGTACAGAAAATGAGGTATGTGATTGGTATCTTTGGATTTGCACTCACTGCTTTTGCAGACAGGTAAGGAAGGCATCCAGGTGTGGTTGGCCAGGCACCGACTCCAACTGCTGCCCTTGAGGATATAGTGCTCATTGCACTTAAAAGTGATTTTGTCGCTCACACTCACAGGACCCAGGGAGCTGGGTTCGCCGTTCACCAGCACCAGGTCAGGACAGTGGCCCGCTGAGGAAGAAAACAGAAAATGATCTGAAAGGACACCACTACAAAGGCGAGACCTCCAACTTCACTGAGAAATCAGAAGTCAGAACTAAAACAGTGCTTTTTAAAAAAAAATTTTTTTATTGTTATGTTAATCACCATACATTACATCAGTAGTTTTTGATGTAGTGTTCCATGATTCATTGTTTGTGCATAACACTCAGGGCTCCATGCAGAACGTGCCCTCCCCAATACCCATCACCAGGCTAACCCATCCTACCACCCCCCTCCCCTCTAGAACCCTCAGTTTGTTTTTCAGAGTCCATCGTCTCTCATGGTTTGTCTCCTCCTCCAATTTCCCCCCTTCATTCTTCCCCTCCTGCTATCTTTTTTTTTTTTCTTAACATATATTGCATTGTTTCAGAGGTACAGATGTGTGATTCAACAGTCTTGCACAATTCACAGCACTCACCATAGCACATACCCTCCCCAGTGTCTATCACCCAGTCACCCCATCCCTCCCACCCCACCCCCCACTCCAGCAACCCTCAGTTTGTTTCCTGCAATTAAGAATTCCTCATATCAGTGAGGTCATATGATACATATCTTTCTCTGATTGACTTATTTCGCTCAGCATAACACCCTCCAGTTCCATCCACGTCATTGCAAATGGCAAGATCTCATTCCTTTTGATGGCTGCATAATATTCCATTGTATATATATACCACCTCTTCTTTATCCATTCATCTGTCGATGGATATCTTGGCTCTTTCCACAGTTTGACTATTGTGGACATTGCTGCTATAAACATCGGGGTGCATGTACCCCTTCAGATCCCTACATTTGTATCTTTGGGGTAAATACTCAGTACTGCAATTCCTGGATCATATGGTAGCTCTATTTTCAACTTTTTGAGGAACCTCCATACTGTTTTCCAGAGTGGCTGCACCAGCTTGCATTCCCACCAACAGTGTAGGAGGATTCCCCTTTCTCTGCATCCCCCCCCCCAACGTCTGTCGTTTCCTGACTTGTTAATTTTAGCCACTCTGACTGGTGTGAGGTGATTCTCATTGAGGTTTTGATTTGGATTTCCCTGATGCCAAGCGATGTTGAGCACTTTTTCATGTGTCTGTTGGCCATTTGGATGTCTTCTTTGGAAAAATGTCTGCTCATGTTTTCTGCCCATTTCTTGATTGGATTCTTTGTTCTTTGGGTATTGAGTTTCATAAGTTCTTTATAGATTTTGGATACTAGCCCTTTATCTGATATGTCATTTGCAAATATCTTCTCCCATTCTGTCGGTTGTCTTTTGGTTTTGTTGACTGTTTATTTTGCTGTGAAAAAGCTTTTTATCTTGATGAAGTCCCAAGAGTTCATTTTTGCCCTTGCTTCCCTTGCCTTTGGCGATGTTTCTAGGAAGAAGTTGCTGCAGCTGAGGTCGAAGAGGTTGCTGCCTTGTTCTCCTTTAGGATTTTGATGGACTCCTGTCTCACATTTAGGTCTTTCAACCATTTGGAGTCTGTTTTTGTGTGTGGTGTAAGGAAATGGTCCAGTTTCATTCTTCTGCATGTGACTATCCAATTTTCCCAACACCATTTGTTGAAGAGACTGTCTTTTTTCCATCAGACATTCTTTCCTGCTTTGTCAAAGATTAGTTGACCATAGAGTTAAGGGTCCATTTCTGGGCTCTCTATTCTGTTCCATTGATCTATGTGTCTGTTTTTGTGCCAGTACCTTATTGTCTTGATGATGACAGCTTTGTAATAGAGCTGGAAGTCTGGAATTGTGATGCCGCCAGCTTTGCTTTTCTTTTTCAACATTCCTCTGGCTATTCAGGGTCTTTCTGGTTCCATACCAATTTTAGGATTATTTGTTCCATTTCTTTGAAAAAAGTGAATGGTATTTTGATGGGGATTGCATTGAATGTGTAGATTGCTCTAGGTAGCATTGACATCTTCACAATATTTGTTCTTCCAATCCATGAGCATGGAACGTTTTTCCATTTCTTTGTGTCTTCCTCAACTCTTTCATGAGTAATTTATAGTTTTCTGAGTACAGATCCTTTGCCTCTTTGGTTAGATTTATTCCTAGGTATCTTATGGTTTTGGGTGCAATTGTAAATGGGATCGACTCCTTAATTTCTCTTTCTTCTGTCTTGCTGTTGGTGGATAGGAATGCCACTGATTTCTGTGCATTGATTTTATATCCTGCCACTTTACTGAATTCCTGTATGAGTTCTAGCAGTTTTGGGGTGGAGTCTTTGGGGTTTTCCACATAAAGTATCATATCATTTGCAAAGAGTGAGAGTTTGACTTCTTCTTTGCCGATTTGGATGCCTTTGATTTCTTTTTGTTGTCTGATTGCTGTGGCTAGGACTTCTAATACTATGTTGAATAGCAGTGATGATAGTGGACATCCCTGCCACGTTCCTGACCTTAGGGGGAAAGCTCTCAGTTTTTCCCCATTGAGAATGATATTCACTGTAGGTTTTTCATAGATGGCTTTTATGATATTGAGGTATGTACCCTCTATGCCTATACTCTGAAGAGTTTTGATCAAGAAAGGATGCTGTACTTTGTCAAATGCTTTTTCTGCATCTATTGAGAGGATCATATGATTCCTGTTCTTTCTTTTGTTAATGTATTGTATCACGTTGATTGATTTGCGGATGTTGAGCCAATCTTGCAGCCCAGGGATAAATCCCACTTGGTCATGGTGAATAATCCTTTTAATGTACTGTTGGATCCTATTGGCTAGTATTTTGGTGAGAATTTTTGCATCCATGTTCATCAAGGATATTGGTCTGTAATTCTCCTTTTTGATGCGGTCTTTGTCTGGTTTGGGGATCAAGGTAATGGTGGCCTCCTAAAAAGAGTTTGGAAGTTTTCCTTCCATTTCTATTTTTTGGAACAGTTTCAGAAGAATAGGTATTAATTCTTCTTGAAATGTTTGGTAGAATTCCCCTGGGAAGCCATCTGGCCCTGGGCTTTTGTTTGTTGGGAGATTTTTGATGACTGCTTCAATTTCCTTACTGGTTATAGGTCTGTTCAGGTTTTCTATTTCTTCCTGGTTCAGTTTTGGTAGTTGATACATCTCTAGGAATGCATCCATTTCTTCCAGGTTATCTAATTTGCTGGCATAGAGTTGCTCATTATATGTTCTTACAATTGTTTGTATTTCTTTGGTGTTGGTTGTGATCTCTCCTCTTTCATTCATGATTTTGTTGATTTGGGTCATTTCTCTTTTCTTTTTGATAAGTCTGGCCAGGGGTTTATGAATCTTGTTAATTCTTTCAAAGAACCAGCTCCTAGTTTCGTTGATCTGTTCTACTGTTCTTCTGGTTTCTATTTCATTGGTTTCTGCTCTGATCTTTATTATTTCTCTTCTCCTGCTGGGTTTAGGCTTATTTGCTGTTCTTTCTCCAGCTCCTTTAGGTGTAGGGTTAGGTTGTGTACTTGAGACCTTTCTTGTTTCTTGAGAAAGGCTTGTATTGCTATATATTTTCCTCTTAGGACTGCCTTTGCTGCATCCCAAAGATTTTGAACAGTTGTGTTTTCATTTTCATTGCTTTCCATGAATTTTTTAAATTCTTCTTTAATTTCCTGGTTGACCCATTCATTCTTTAGTAGGATGCTCTTTAGCCTCCATGTATTTGAGTTCTTTCTGACTTTCCTCTTGTGATTGAGTTCTAGTTTCAAAGCATTATGGTCTGAAAATAGGCAGGGAATGATCCCAATCTTTTGGTACCGGTTGAGACCTGATTTGTGACCTACGATGTGATCGATTCTGGAGAATGTTCCATGGGCACTAGAGAAGAATATGTATTCCGTTGCTTTGGGATGGAATGTTCTGAATATGTCTGTGAAGTCCATTTGGTCCAGTGTGTCATTTAAAGTCTTTATTTCCTTGTTGATCTTTTGCTTAGATGATCTGTCCATTTCATTGAGGGGGGTGTTAAAGTCTTCCAATATTACTGTATTGTTGATGTGTTTCTTTGCTTTTGTTATTAATTGCCTTATGTAATTGCCTGCTCCCATGTTAGGGGCATAGATATTTACAATTGTTAGATCTTGTTGGATAGACCCTTTAAGTAGGATATATGTCCTTCCTCATCTCTTATTACAGTCTTTGGTTTAAAATCTAATTTGTCTGATATAAGGATTGCCACCCAGCTTTTTTTTTGGTGTCCATTAGCATGGTAAATGGTTTTCCACCCCCTCACTTTCAATCTGGGGGTGTCTTTGGGTCTAAAATGAGTCTCTTGCAGACAGCATATTGATGGGTCTTTCTTTTTTTTTTAAAAGATTTTATTTATTTATTTGACACAGAGAGGGAGAGAGGAATCACAAGTAGGCAGAGTGGCAGGGAGTGGCAGAGGGAGAAGCAGGCTCCCCGCTGAGCAAGGAGCCCAATGTGGGACTTGATCCCAGGACCCTGGGATCATGACCTGAGCTGAAGGCAGACGCTTAACGACTGAGCCACCCAGGTGCCCCGATGGGTCTTGTTTTTTAATCCAATCTGATAGCCTGTGTCTTTTGATTGGGGCATTTAGCCCATTTACATTCAGGGTAACTATTGAAAGATAGGAATTTAGTGCCATTGTATTGCCTGTAAGGTGACTGTTACTGCATATTGTCTGTGTTCCTTTCTGGTCTATGTTGCTTTTAGGCTCTCTCTTTGCTTAGAGGACCCCTTTCAATATTTCTTGTAGGGCTGGTTTCGTGTTTGCAAATTCCTTTAGTTTTTGTTTGTCCTGGAAGCTTTTTATCTGTCCTTCTATTTGCAATGACAGCCTAGCTGGATACAGTATTCTTGGCTGCATATTTTTCTCATTTAGTGCTCTGAATATATCATGCCAGTCCTTTCTGGCCTGCCAGGTCTCTGTGGATAGGTCTGTTGCCAATCTAATGTTTCTACCATTGTAGGTTACATATCTCTCCTCCTGAGCTGCTTTCAGGATTTTCTCTTTGTCTCTGAGACTCGTTTTACTATTAGATGTCGGGGTGTTGACCTATTTTTATTGATTTTGAGAGGGGTTCTCTGTGTCTCCTGGATTTTGATGCCTGTTTCCTTCCCCAAATTAGGGAAGTTCTCTGCTATAATTTGCTCCAATATACCCTCTGCCCTTCTCTCTCTTTCTTCTTCTTTTGGGATCCCAATTATTCTAATGTTGTTTCGTCTTATGTTATCGCTTATCTCTTGAATTCTGCCCTCGTGATCCAGTAGTTCTTTATCTCTCTTTTTCTCAGCTTCTTTATTTTCCATCATTTGGTCTTCTATATCACCGATTCTCTCTTCTGTCTCATTTATCCTAGCAGTTAGCGCCCCCATTTTTGATTGCACCTCATTAATAGCCTTTTTGATTTCGACTTGGTTAGATTTTAGTTCTTTTATTTCTCCAGAGAGGGTTTCTCTAATAACTTCCATGCTTTTTTTAAGCCCAGCTAGTATCTTTAAAGTCATGATTCTGAACTCTAGATCCGACATCATACTAATGTCCGTATTGAGTAGGTCCCTGGCAGTCGGTACTACTTCCCTCTTGTTCTTTTTGTTGAGGTGATTTTTTCCATCTTGTCATTTTGCCTAGAGGAGAATAGATTAATGAGAGAACAAAATGCTAACAGGGTAACAACGTCCCCAGAAAATATACTCTAAACAAATCAGAAAAGACCTGAAGCTGGGGGAAAAGAAAGGGAAAGAAAGAAAAAAGAAAAAGAAAAAGATAAAAACAAACAAAAACAGAACAAAACAAAAAAAACCCCCCAGAATATGATCAAATATGATCAGGCTGGTGCATAGATCAGTGCCATACACTAGATTTTGGGTGTATTTTGGTCTGTTAGAGGAAAGTGACTCCCAAAATTTTAAAGAAAGAAAAACTTATATGTGTACAAAAATAAGCATTGATATGATGAAGGGATGGAATATGACTGTAAAGATTAAAATTATAAAAAATTTTATAAAGAATTGATAAGGAGTTCTTTGAAAAAAGAAAGAAGAGGATTTAAAAAAAAAAGAAAAAAAAAGGAGAGAATGTGATCAGAAAGGAGAGTAGAACAAAGCCATACACTAGAGATTTAGGGTATATTTTGATCTGTTAGAAGAAACTGTATCTCAAAATTTTAAAGAGAGAACAACCTATATATATATATGCCAAAAATAAGGGTAACTACTATGAAGGGATAGAATATGACTCTAAAAAGGAAAAATAAAAATTTTTTTTAAAAAAGGGATTGATAAGATGTTGGTTGAAAAAGGAAAAAGAAAAATTCAAAAAAAAAAAGACAGTTAAAAAAAATTAACTTTGAAAGACTAAAGAATCATGGTAAAAAAGCCATGAATTCTATGTGCATTATTCCCCTAGCGCTGGAGTTCTGCTGTTCTCATTGATCGGTAAACTTGGTCTTGGCTGGCTGTTCTCGCTGATCTTCTGGGGAGGGGCCTGTTGCCGTAGTTCCCAAATGTCTTTGCCGGAGGTGGAATTGCCCTGCCCTTGCCTGGCCCTGGCTAAGTAATCTGCTCGGGTTTGCTCTCGGGAGCTTTTGTTCCCTGCAAGCTTTCCATACAGCTTTGGGGGACAAGAGTGAAAATGGCAGGCTCCCAATCTCCGCCCCGGAGGAGCTGAGAACTCGGGGCCCCGCTCCTCAGTGAGCCCCCAGAGAAAAGCAGTCAGTCACTCCCGTCTCCCCGCTCTCCGGCCGCACTCTGTGCTCACCTGGCCTGTGACCGAGTGTTTCTATCTCTGGCGCACGACCTCGTGTGGAGTCTCCAAACCCAGCAGATCCCTGCGGTGCGCTCCCCTGCCGCTCCTCCCCAGGGGAGGAAGGGGAGTCTCCCCAGATCTGCCGCTTGTTGGGTCCCTGCTGGAGGAGCAGTGGCCCAACTGTGCCGCGGATCACGGTTTATGGCAACCCCGAGCTGAGAGCCCACACCTCGGCTCCGTCTCTGAAGTTGGCTTCCCCGCTCCGATACCTGGGAGCTCTGCCGCACTCAGGCACCCCCAGTCTTTCTGTGACCCCGAGGGTCCTGAGACCACCCTGTCCCGCGAGGGTTCCACCCCCCGCTTAGCCACCGGAGCCGACTTCTAAAAGTTCCGATTTTGTGCTCTGCGGCTCTATCACTTGCCAGAAGCGGCCGACGGAGGCCCCCTCCCCCGCTGTCTATCCTCCCGAATATCGCCTCAGATTCACTTCTCCGCACATCCTACCTTCCAGAAAGTGGTCGCTTTTCTGTTCAGAGAGTTGTTGCTCTTCTTTTCTTCGATCTCCTATTGAGTTTGTAGGTGTTCAGAATGGTTTGACCCCTATCCAGCTGAATTCCTGGGACCGGACGAAATCCAGGTCCCCTACTCCTCCGCCATCTTGCTCTGCCCCTCTAAAACAGTGCTTTTTAATAGGGTCTACAAACTGCGCTGGTACCTAGTACCAAACTGTATCGATGCTGGATGCGAAGAGAGTAGGTTGGTCTGAGAGTGGCCAGGAAAGGTCTTGGTCATGCACAAGGGTGACAGCTGGCACTTGAACTTACTAAAAGTAATTAAGCCTAGAACTGGAAATGATCAACAGTGTGTTCATCCTCCTATTCAGCACTGCTGAAAACTCTTCACCCTATGTTTGAGGCAAGGGTTCCCTTCCTTCTCACCCAGTGAAATGTACACACCACTCATCATGTTTTACTTTGTTTCATTTTGCTTTTCCCAGGTGAAAAAAAACAGGAGAGAATGCAGAGAGAGTTGAATTTGGTCATATAAACAAAAGATAAACATATTGGTGTGGAGAACAAACCCAGTTGGTCCTAAAAATAGTAATAATAATGAAGATATTGACTAGTGACTCTCTGTCTCTACAGACACCACAAATGAGTTTTGTGAACTTGAGCAAATCACTTGGATCTCAGTTATCACCTTTGTAAATTGAGAACATAAATTTTTCCCAGTTTGAAAGTTATATAATGGATGAAATAGAATATGACATATTTACTTCAAAATAATAATGCAAAACAGAATTATAGAAAAGATTAGTTATATGTGGATAATTGTTGAGTTGATTTTACTCTTCCGTCTTTTGTATATGTTTAAAATTTGTTAAAACATAAAAATTTTAAAGGAGTATGATATTAAACAAATTATAGCCCCCCAAAAGGTAGTTTTAATATATGGAAGAAATCCTTTTTTTCCTGTAGGTTGATTGTGTCTATTAATTCACTTAATTAATTAATGTAATCAGTACTGAGCAAGAGCTGATCATGTAGCTTCTAAGAGAAGTTCCATCCTAGAATGCTTTAAAAATGAATTCCTAGAAATTGAGAAATTTTTTTCTTTCTTTTTTTTCTTTTTTGACAGAGAGAGAGAGACAGAGAGCAAGCAAGCACAAGCAGAGGGAGTAGCAGAGGGAGAGGGAGAGGGAGAAGCAGACTTCCCTTGAGCAGGGAGCCCGATGCGGGGCTCGATTCCAGGACCCTGGGATCATGAGCTGAACTGAAGGCAGATGCTTAACCAATTGAGCCACCCAGGCGCCCCGAGAATTTTTTTCTTATAGTTTGAACATGGCCTGCTGGAAGTAGGATGTGAAAGAATCAAGTCGGATAAGAAGATATACAAAGAAACAGGAAGATCAAACTTACGTTGACATGTGGGAACAGGAGCATTCCACTCTGTAGAGGCATTGCAAAAAATGGTTTTCTCTCCTACCAGGTGGTAGCCCTTGATACAAACGTAAGTCCCCAGAATTTGTCCTTCTACCTCCTCTATAACAATTATGCCATTTTCCAATGCGGAAACTTCTGGACAGCTCTCTATTGGAAGGAGAAAGATAACAGAGTCACTTGACATATCATGTGCTGTGAGGAAGCCCTGTTAGACCGCCATCCAAGTGTCTTTTTGCTGGATTATGGATTCTGATTCCTTGTTCTCCTCCATGTCTATGTCCATCCACTCCCCTCCCTTCCCAATAATTCCCAAAGTTTTGTTTTCAAAAGGATAACTGGACTCACTCAAATTCAGCCATAAGTTATTTACCCCTAAAGAAATAATCCCCTTTCCAAAGAGCATTCCTGGAGTGTGTAACAGATAAGACTTCTCAAGATTTTGAAATTGGTACTTTTTGCTCCCAGAACAGAAAAGGAAAGTAAACAGTTAACCACCCACGTCATAGAGCAGAATCATCATTAAATATTTACTAAGCCCCTAACCAGGCACCTGGTTAGCTCAGCCGGTTAAGCCTCTGCCTTCAGGTCATGATCCCGGGGTCCTGGGATTGAGCCCTGCATTAGGCTCCCTGCTCAGGGGGGAGCCTGCTTTCCCTCTCCCTCTGCTGTTCCCCCCTGCTCGTGTTCTCTCTCTCTCCCTCTCTTGCTCTCTCTCCCACTCCTTGTCAAATAAATGAAATTAAAAAAAAAAAATTTACTAAGCTCCTACTGAGTACAGAGCATTAGGCCGAGTAATTTGAGATTTTTCAATAAATGAAATACATTTCATTAATTTAAATTTCATTAAAACCCTAGACAGAATGCCTCATAACCCATAGACCAATATCAAGTACCCTATAATCCAATCTTAAGCATACGCACCGTCTGAGGCAGAAATCAGCCACACAACCACAAGATAGCACACAAACGGAAAAACCATCTTGTGATCAGTTGCTTGACCCAGGCTGGAATGAACCGAAACCAGACAACACCTGGTTTGGATCAAAATAGATCTTCTCACACCACTTAGGACACCAACCACTTCCCTCCTAGAGAAGAGGTTGTCCTGATTTCTCTTCCTTGGAAGAATTAAAAAAGAAAAAAAAATCCCACAGCAGGAAATATGAACAGCTATGAGGAAATTAGTACAGGGAGGGATTCGGCAAAAACACGCAGCGGGGGAGAGGTTGACCAGCTGCCAGTTTTAAAACTCAGTTTTAGAAATCACCAGGGTTCCGTTATGCAAATCCAGTTGACCAGTTCCTTTGAATTGCAGGCTTATCCTGCTACAAAAGACTTGGACCAGAGGGTTTAGCCATGACCCTCACTTCTGTCAATATTTGCTAGTGTTTACAGTCCAGCTTCTGCAACATCCTCCAGCTTTGCAGGTTGGGGCGGGCGGACCAATCTCTGGTGCTTTCCCAACTGAAACCCAGCTCTGAGCACCACCTCATCCCTGTCTCTCACATAGCAGGTGTCCTGGCAGTACCCAACACTGAAAACTGGAAAAGCTCAAGGAAGTAAACTAACCTCACCTTGTCTCTGACCTTCTAGATCTACAGCTTCCCAGCAAGGAGCTGATCCTGATTATGTCCAAACCTGAGAAAAACTCCAAAGTCCTACAGCAACACCTTGTCCGCATTTGCCAGGCCTGCCGTCAGGGTTCCCATTCTGTGGATCTTTGGGGGTCAGGATTTAGCCTGAGTCCAGAGTCAACCAAATGAACTGAGGGAGATGAGGGAAAAGCTTTGGTCTCAGGAATTAAAACATGTGAAATTGCTTTGGGGCTCCCTCCCTCTCCTTCATGACTATTACAACAATTAGTTGGTTGTCCCTGCTCCAATGATAAAATTGGGGGTAAAGTCCCTCCAAAATTTTAGGTTTTAATAAAATAATATAAAGCATCATAATAAATATAAAGCATAAGGACACAGTAAGGTCTTAACTGTTTTTCTCTTCTCTGTCCAGTATCATTACTTTATGATGATTTGTCCATGTCTTTTTCCCACAGGAGACTATTAACAACTCAAGGACAAGGATCATGCCCCGTGTGTATTTCCTTCTCGGGCACTCCATAAAATGTAGAATTGTCTGCTAGGTAAATAAGAGCAATGCAGGACAAATAACAAGAATATAGTCATACAGAAACTCTACCACAGCCCCTTGAATCCATATTGATAATTTATCATTTATTGTATACTGCCTTTATGGTTTTTCCATAGCTTATCCTCACTCAACAAATATGTGAGTTCCTATAGTGCAAGCACCTTTTATTTTTTTTAAGATTTTTATTTATTTATTTGTCAGAGAGAGAGAGAGAGAGAGGGAAAGAGAGAGCACAAGCAAGGCGGAGTGGCAGGTAGAAGGAGAAGCAGGCTCCCTGCTGAGCAAAAAGCCCAATGAGGAGCTTGATCCCAGGACCCTGGGATCATGACCTGAGCCAAAGGCAGCTGCTTAACTGACTGAGCCACCCAGGCGTCCCTGCAAGCACCTTTTAAAGTATGGTTCTCGAAAGAGTAAGTAACATGATTCTCATATAAATATACAATGAATACGTGTCAAAGATTTTATTCAATCCATTAATGAGAGAAATATTAAGTTGCTACAACTAATTCAAAGAATTTGAGGAACAGATATGTATGTATTCAAGTCAAAGTCCTTCAGAAGTGACTTTTTTTTTAAAGATTTTATTTATTTGACGGAGAGAGCGAGAGAGGGAACACAAGCAGGGGGAGTGGGAGAGGGAGAAGCAGGCTTCCACCGAGCAGGGAGCCTGATGGGGATCCAATCCCAGGACCCTGGGACCATGACCTGAGCCAAAGGCAGATTTCCAATGACTGAGCCACCCAGGCACCCCCATAAGTGACTTTTCTAATTGATGTGAAACTGGTTAATATCACACATGGCAACAAACTTTAATATTTGGAATGAGCTTTTCTAACTGATGGAAATTCATTGAACCTCTACTGGACAAAATTCATTTGCCTTGTTATCAGGAATATTTGCATTGTTTTCAGAAAAGAATTATTTGCATTCCTATCCATTTTCTACCATTAACCTCTAGTCTTACAGAGTTATAAAAAGACTAGTTAATGGAAAATTGATCAAAATTACACACGCCTATGAAATCAATAATCCCAGAGAGGGTCTACAAAGCAATACTCAGGAACCCATTGAAAAATTCCTCCAGTGATTTTTTTGTCTCTTTTGTCAGGTTTGGAGTAATTTTGCTTAACGCACCACATATTCTACTTCTTGAGGCATACAAGTTCCCCAGCATCTAATGTATATATTTGTACAACAAATTATTTTAAAAATAGTGTAAGAAAATTTTGCTTACTCTTAAAATTAGGAATTTGTTTATTCCTAAATGAGAAATTCCTAAATTCCTAATAAAATAGAGCATTATTACAAGAAATAATTGGAAATAATCCTTCATCTGAATGGTTTATTTTAGATCCAGATTAGGGTTTTAGAAAGCATACCATATTATTTATAATATTGCCTTAGTAATATTTCTCTATGAAATGTAAAAGTATTTACACTAAGTGAGATATATAGAGACTATAAATATCCTCACAAAGTTTAAGTCAGATTTTCCTGTCAAATAAATTGGAAGAAAACTTTGTTTTCAAAGCTTTTTGGATTTGAGGATTACATATAAGGGATTTTAGGATCATACGTTTTATTACGAGTGTCCAAGCTTAGCAAAATTAATAAATGAGAATTCACACACCCTTCTAGACCTTTGGACATTAAGGGCAATTTGGTCTAATCCAGATTGTTTTCTGGAGAATTGAGGTAACAGTTCTCAAATGCAATTGTACTGACTGGTTCGCTTGCTCAACAAAAGAATGTGCAGAAGCAATTGGTGAAGAGGTAAGGAAGTGAGCAGGGACGTCAGCAGGGCCTAGGCTAGCGGTAGAGGTGTGGGGAGTTAAACTGCAGTGTGTGTGTGTGTGTGTGTGTGTGTGTGTGTGTGTGTGTGTGTGTG
>NC_058408.1:32815249-32959562 GCF_002201575.2 Neomonachus schauinslandi | reverse complement strand
GTGTGTGTGTGTGTGTGTGTGTGTGTGTGTGTGTGTGTGTGTGTGTGTGGTTTTAAGAGAATTGGAAAAAGATGACTTTAAGTTCTCTAGTAGGTTATGATTAGATCCCCTTTGGTCTTTGTCAAGATAATTCCAAAAAGATTTAAAATGCTTTTCCAACGATTTTTTTTTTTATGTATTGAGTTGATGTTTCTTGAATGCCTCACCAAGAAAAACCTGGGCCAGAAAAGTAGCCTTTATGCAGATTACATGAGATTAAAACTAACAGAAATTTTTTAAAGCTCTAATTGTTCATGAAACATTGTAGTCTGAGCTTTGATTGTGAGTCAAGACAGACATGCGCTATGGCAAGAAGTTAGCGTGGCCTTTGTGCTCCTTCCAGCTGACTGAAATGCAGACAGGATTCCTGTAGCTCGAATAGCTACATTGTACTAGGGGGTAGATTCCAACACATTTTGAGGATGATAAGTGAACACGATAGAAGGATAGAAGGACTGTAAGACAGAAGGTCTTGGATGACTGAGAAAGCTCCATTCCAGCCCTAGGCTGCTTATCTCCACACCTCATTGTGGGGGAGAGTAACCTTCTGTCACATAAAAGGTGCTATTATTCTGTGTTTGCTGGCACCTTCACCTTCTAATCTGAAACACTGATCAATGCAAAAATAAATAAATAAATAAGGCTCTACCAGGGTTTGAGTAAAACGACCCAGGAATTTAAATTTGGGAAAGAATGGTTAATAGACTTTATTAAATTGTGCCCGAGACTGTTTCCCTTTCCATCCATAAATTCTGAAAAGGCGACGGACAAAAGAGGAGACGCTCTGACAAATGAAAACGGAATGTAAAATAAGGTAAGAAGATCACTGAGGAAGAAAATCCAAGTGGTTTAAGAAGGTGTTCTCTGAAAGTAGGCTGGATGCTCGATGATGGCACTACCTGTTCAGAGGTGAGGCCCTATTAGTTCTGGGACGCTGCTTCGGCGCTGCTTCACAAGGGTTCCTATGCTTGTGAAATTATTTCATTTAATTGCGAGGAGAAGCCCGTCTCTCAAATCTGACCGAGTTTTCGCAGGGAAGGTACAGCATACTACCAAGAGGGTATCGAGATGCCCTTGGGAATTCAGAAGGGCGCTCGGAAGTGAGGTGTTCCACCTGTGGAGACTGGGACGGTGTGGCATCGGCTTATGAGAACAAAAAATGCACTTGGCACCCTGAGGTTAAGAAAAATAAAATATCACCCCCCCGCCCCCAGCCCCGGCTGCCCCAGAGGTTAGTGATGCTATCTTGTGCTAATCCATTCAAATTCCTAAATATTCTACAGTGTCCGGTTTTAAAAAGTAAGCATTTCCGAATCCCACATATTCTTCCCCCTGCTTAAAAAAGTTAGTATCAAATGGATGGATTTTTTTTTTAAATGTCAAAGAAAAGAAAGGGAAATGGGGTGTGTATACATTATCATCTAGCTCCCGCTTTGCTACCCTCGGTCACGACGCCTGCTCCACTGAACGCGAAAGTGAGGTGTATCTACCTTTTGTGGGGCAGAGGGGCCTCAGCTTTTGTCAAATCCTCAGATGAGTTCAAGACAATGAATGTAGATTGGATGGTGGGAATACTTCAAGACCATGAGGCAGGGTGATGGGCGAATGCTGGACTGCCATGGGAAGTGCCAGTGGGCTTGTCACCGATCAGGGCAAGCTAGTGAGGCTGGCCTCCTCACAGACAGTCCTCAGAGAAGACCCTGGAGAGGCTGAACACATGAGGGAATAATTAAGGCTACAGAAATAAGGCAAATAATGACCATCACCCAACACTGGAGCATTCTCTGAGGAGTCATATTCTACTTCTGGTATCTTTATGAAGTTTCCAGCTACATTTAAAAACAGCATGTTATATGTTTGTTGGGCCCTCACTGTTACACATCTTACCATTTACCTTGTTCTGAGGTAAGTCACTTAATAAGGGTGTTCATTCACCTATTTGTGAAATTAGAATGATCCCAGATGTGCTTTTCCCTCTACAAATGATGGTTTGATGGCCGGGTAATGTAACACCTGCAGAAGTGCTTGGAGATCTTTCCAAGGACAGGGGACAGGGACTTGGTTTTACTCACTGCATGAAAACCAATAGATGATCATTAAATATTTGTTAAATAAATTAATAAAGCTCCAGAATGTCAATAATATATGGCAATAATGATCCCACTGATATCATTTGGAAATGCTAATGTAACTTGATAAAGGCAGGAGTCACCAATTCAAGCACTAGCTAGAAATATATATATGATCTAAGAACTTGAGAATCATTTTCAAGAAGCTAGTTTCAAAGACATTTTGCACAATATTATTAACATTTTGGGTATGTATAATGCACCAAATGTTATCCTATTTTGTGGTGATTTCAAAAATTACTTACATGTTTAAATTAAAAATAACTTTTATTATATTTCTTATTACAAAGCAATACATATTACTGACATATTTTAGCATGATTTTATTTATCCAGGAGATAAACTTCTCTCCAGAGAAATGCACCTCTTGGTTGGTACTTATGATAAAAATCAATGAGAAAAAAAAAAGTACTCAAAAGAAATCCATTGTGCCTTAACATAGTTATCATCCTTTTACAGAAGACAGATATCTAGACCTTGGAAATTTAATTTAAGGTAATACTATGGACACCACACTTAAAATCTCAAACTACCTAAATTTCAACCAAAAAACAGACAACACCAATTATCTTACATTCTGATCAAACACATGCAAACACTAATATGGGACTTAAAAATATCTCATATGGATGAATAAATAACTAAATAAAAACATTATCTGATCATCAAGACACTGCGTTTAGATGCAGAAAGAAACCTGCAGCACAAGAACAAAATGATGACAGTACCACATGCTACAAATGGCCAGATGAAAATCCCCTGCTACAGAGCAGAGTCGGGAGCCTTTCTGAAGGCAGCTTTGTGCGTATAAAATAAGCTCCTGGTTGCCGGATGCTGAACTGCCCGCAGCCCAGCTCATCACATCTTAGGTAACGGAGCCCCGTATCATCCACAGTATAAAAGAACCATTTGGGAAAAGCTGCATTTCATTACTTTTGTTACGTACCCTTTCGCCCAGCAAGTGGGTATCTGCATGAAAGGGAAAAATTATTTAAAAAGCTAAAAAACTTATTATCCTTAAAAAAAAAAAAAAAATTTGCTTGTAAGATATTTATCCTTTGGAGCTTCCATACCCTCCTTTGGAGTTGTGACATATTAAAATCACACTGACAGAGAATCACATTGATCTAGAGAATTACCTGGCTTATCTTTACAGGAAGCCAAATGACACACCCCTCAAGGACTCATGTCTCCCTTGCCCTCCCCCCCAGTGTTCTATACATAAGAGACCAGGAGACCCCACTAGTGACAATTAGCTAAGAGGCAGGCATCAGAAGACCAGCTGCTCTCGAAGGCACAGCCACAGCTTTCGTAGAGACCACATCATAGTGATAAACCCCACAGAAAGTCATGTGCCCCTGCACCTGGTCTGAAGTAAGAACTCCCTGGTAGAGTTGATTCCCAAGGAACCCTCTACTTCTCCAGGTCATGTCAATGGTGCCCTACTTTTCTCTCCAGCCCTCATTCCCAACCACTGGAGAATGACATATCCCTCTGCCACTGTGAGGGGACACAGCATCAGGTAGGAAATATAGTAGCTACTCGGGAAAAGGGTACTTTGAAGACGGGGACCCATTCTGGGGAGTCTTGCAGTCAGATCCTGCCCTTACAGGGCCTGAACAAGGAAAAAACTTCTCTACATGAAAAGGTGGCTGACACTCCTCTTCCATTGCCGCAGAGAGACATTTCAGGGACTGACTTTCTCAGATACCCTCTACTCACCTGGTGAATTTGTCTCGTTTCCAACGTGACAAAAAGGGATGGCTAACATCTGTGTATTGTCCTCTAGCCTGCTCGGCTGGAATGGACGAAGAGACCAGCTCTTACAGCACTGAACAGGCTTGCTGCAGTGCAGCCCTCTCACTTGGAAACAAATCTGAAGAGGTGCATTTGCATTTCAGAAAAGAACAGGCCGCCAGGGATACAATCGCAGGTAGGAAGTTAAATGCTGAAACGGAACAAGACTGGCCAACTGGGGTCACACCCAGCAAAGAGATAATACACACTGATCAGTTCAGGCTGTGAGATGTTTTGAGGCAGAGGGAAGTTAAGTTATCCCGTGTAAGATATTCCCGTTAGGTATGACAGGAAGAAATGTAATGTTTGTCCAGGCCTCATTTTGGTGGCCCCAAATGTCCAATCCCAGCTTAACTTCCTGATGGGAGCCCCTGTGGAGCTGCCATCCCAAGCTTTGTAGTAGATCTTGGAGAGGTCTGGCCTCGGCCTTCACATCATCAGCAAAGCGATGTGAGGGATGCTGAAGAAGAGTGCCTGTGCACAGCCAACCCGGTCTCTGCCTATGAGCCAGAGAGGAAGAGAGACAAAGCAATTAGACCATGGCCAAAAGACAAATAAAAGTAATGCAGAACCCTTTCCCCCCCCCACTGCTCCCCCACCGCCCATATCCCCACCTCCGCACACATGCATGGACCCTCTGTTGTGCTGGCACACACCCTTTTACCCTTTAGCAAACTCCCAACAGTATAGTCATGGGCTTCTTTCCCTGAGAAACCGACCTTTGTAACCATGTTGGACCAGGCACTTCTTCCAGACCTAGACTATAAGCTATATACCCAAGATAGGAGGTAGAAGCTGCAGGAAATCCTGTGGTAAAAGGAGAGCACACAGGCTACTATCAACCAAAAGACCATGCTGACAAAACGGCATTGCTGTCACGGCTACGTGGCTTCTGAGGAGGGTCTCTACAGTTGTAGCTATCCCAGTCCGTTCTGCAATCCGTCAGAGCAGAAATCAGCTTCTTCCCATAAACTGGGATTGAATGTTTTGTGAGGAATTCTTCCCCCTAGAGCAGTGTTTCTCAAGTATTAAATGTGCATCTGAATCACTTGGTAATGCTATTAAGTCGAAGATTCTGACTCAGTAGGCCCCAGAGTGCATGTCTAATGAGCTCCTGCAGCTCCTTTCGAGGCTGACAAAGAACTGAAGAGCGAGGCAGTGACACAGTTCCACCTTACTTCCTGTCCCAGAAGTCAAATGCCATTTCATTCCGTTGACTGTAAGCTCTTTACAAAAAGGCGGGTCATGTTTTAGAAGAACAGCCCACTAAATTCTAAGAAATCTCCACATTTTTTTCTTTACAATAATGAGTTACATGTGGCTAAGGGGAGTCATAGTACAGTACGGGCAAAGGTACGTTTTCTTAATTCTTGTAGAGGCGCCAACAAGTCCACACAATTTCTATGGAAGTTCACGTGCCTTCCATAACGTCCTTCCCATCTTTCCCAGAAGGTGGTGGAAGAGAGCCATGCCCACACCAAGGACTCCAGTCACACCGCCAACTGGCTTTGGCTCCTCTGAGGCTCAATCATGGAACACCAGGAGACAGTTTCAAAGGTGGGGGAGTGGGTGGAGAACACAACCCAAAATATAAAACAAAAAACCCAGAAGCCTTCTCATAGGTTCAAGTTACTCAATTTTATTTACCCATTCTACACACAAACACACACACACACACACAAAAGCACATTTCAAATATAGTTATACACACCTTATGTGGATCTGAGTGGCATATTTTGATACCAATGTCACCAGATTAAGTCAGAATGCTGGTAAGGACTCACATTCCTTTTTCACCAGAGCTGTGCCTAGGAAATCCGCAGGATAACTCTATGCATGAGTTCCCAATTCAGTTCATTCCCTTCACCAATTTCCAACCCCCTCCAGGGGCACAGCTGGTGATCAGTCCTTTGCTTTTGCCACAGTAAAACCATCACCATATCAGAACGAGCGGATTTTGTTATTTAAACACAATTCAAAAAATGTACACAAGCAGTTCAGTTACAAAAACATTGAGTTGGTAAAGACTGGTCCTACCTAGATCCCCAGTGAAAGGCTGACTGGAAAGAACACCTTTGCCAACTCTTAAGATCAATTTTTAAATGCAAAACTTCCTTTGCATTTTTATTTATTAGATTTGAATAAGAGTCAAATGCAACAACAGCATTATCCGCTGCTACATCCTGTGACAGGGAAGCTGAGGACACAGAAGGTTCAGAAGCAGACGGTAAAAGGGAAGTCCTGCCTAGAAGTGGGAGAGTGGGTGGAATTCACACAGGTAGAAGTAACAATTACAGGCTTTGAGGAGGTACTTCCTTCACTGAGTTCACAAAATATCACACAAAAGTGATGTTCAACCTTCGTTTTCTACAAAATGATGAGATTTTTGACTGCTACTCTAAAAGAAATGTCTATTAAAAATCATAGGTACAGAACTTCCCCCTGAAAAAAAAAGGTAAAGTGTTTACTTCCTTTCTTTGTAGGACACATGCAATGGACACAAAATCACAGTAATATGCATATACTACTAACTGGTACAATTAGAAAACAGACGGTCAGATTAAAAAACCCTACTGGAGTCTGTCAGTCAGTCAGTCAGCATACAGATTCTACCAGGGTCTGCCAGTCAGTAAGCACATGGATACTACTAGATACAGTCTTCTGGACACTATGCATCCAAATTAAATTCCTGGACTTACTTCTGATGACTGTATCACCTCTCTGGGAAGTCAGAGATCCATCCTGCCAATGTCACAACCTGCTCAATTGTTAGATATTTTTTAAACTGAAATATTTTAAAACATGACCAAGTCAAAATATATCCTAGAAAACCTGGGTAAATTGACCAAATTTCTTGAAAACAAACACAACACGGCTTCTGAACTGGGCAAAAACAATGGAATGTCCGTTAAGACTGTATAACCCAGATATAGTTCTCTCAATCATTAGACATTCTTCCCCCTGTCCTTTGGCTACCCCAAGCACCAGTGAGTTTCTCCAGAACCCACACCTCCTACTCACAGAAAAACCGGAAGATGGGATTTATTTCCAAAGTTATGTCATATTTCTTGAGAATGCTGGTGCCTCTGCAGATCCATTTGTGGATTGCAAAAAGGAACACCCAGAACCTCACAGGAAACACTCCTCCATTCAGCCTGGGAATACAGACACGTTGTATTCCTAATTCTAACTTCTTGGGGAAGAAACAAACAAACAAAACCCTGAGACAATAAGATAGGGCAGACCCCCTACACATGTTTTTAAGATTTTCTAATTCTACTTTGCAGCTGAATGTAAAACAATCCCCTTATCAAAACAAAAACCAAAGACAATACAGATTAAGAAGAGCTAAATTCTAATTTGAGGATTATGAGACAAGAGAAGCTAGTTCTCTAAATCTGCTTTGGATTCCTCTTTCAAGTCTGTTACAAAATTCATCATTCAGCTTCCAAGCAAGAAAATGAAATATACAGGGATTTTCCTTTCTCCATTTACTAGATTAAATAATTTAATAGATTAAATGCTAAAGCCTTCACCTATTTCTCCCACAATGAAACCAAAAGCCTCAGCAAAAGGTGCTCCGGAATCCATCCTTTCTTTGTAGAATCTATGACCTAGACATAACTATAGCAATGTGCAGATACTACCAATACACATTCCAGTAAGAAAGGGAAGAGGAGGATAGAAAAGATAGGAAGTGGAACTTCTCTAAAATTTGGAGTAAGAGCTCTATGCCATTCTGTATTCTCCTGGCTTCTTCCTGCAGAAACTTCTCTGGAGGGATCTTGCTCTAAAAACTGAAGGATGCCGAAAGCCTTGCTACCGTGAAGTTCTAATTTCTTGTGTCCCACCTGAGACTAAAAAGACCACCTCAGGCTCCTCTTTTGGGGGAAGCAAACTAGCATGGGGGAGAGTGGAGAAATAAGGAGCAGGCTGAGGGCCACAGTGAACATCCTGGTGACCTGTGGCTCATGCTGGGGTTTATAACAGGGTAACACAATGCTCGTGTGTTAGAGAATCATCCTCTCACTAAGAGTATGCACAACCCAAATCCAAAGTCTTTGGATCAAAATGCTCCTGCTTGTCATTCGTTAGCTCTGAATTATTCTTATTGCACGGCAGGAAAAAAAAAAAAACTGAATGAATCATCATTTGGACTAAGGATGCTGCCGGCCAAGTAAGGTTAGATGAAGCCACCTTGTAAAAGTGCCCCCCACACCACCTAGACCACATCTCATTCTCACCTGGAGGGGGAGGACTCTCACCTGCTATCCCCCTTCAGTCTCACAGGACAAGAGAAAAGTCAGAAGGAATCTGAACTCCCCTTCAGTGTCCACACTTACAGACGCAATGTGTTGCTCTTTTGCAAATGTTCATTTATTATAAACTATATACCCTGTCTCTAAAATAACCTTCTTCAGGGAAAGGACCTTTTCTTCCACTTCTGTGCACCCTATCACCATCAGCCCCCCCCCCACCCAGCCCGAAGCCCCGCAAAGACACCATGTACCCAGAATGTAATGGCAAAACAGAAATAGCAGGTTAGACACACTGAGGAGCAGAAGCTAGGCAAGCAGACTTTGGAAACACTGTGATGTCCTACTCTACTCAGATGCAAGAATAAAGGACTCAAGGTCACAAGGCAGCTGCCTATGATGATAACCTTTATCATCCTACAGGTTTTATCTCTGTGCCTTTATCCAGAGTGCTGAAAATTCCCAGCTATTACCCGAGGACATTTATTCACACAGTGCTTTGTTCCACAACACCTTGCAGTGTAAAGGGTTAAAGATGGGACTAGAACCCAGAATAACGCTCTAAAACACAGCAGCCTGCCTTCAAGGGGGTCACTTAGTGTGATACTTAGTGTATTACTTAGTGTAATACTGTGATCTGCTCACACATCTAACTCCAGAGAATCGTCCTTTCAGAGCCAAAAAGAATTCAGAATTCTTAGGTTGACACTCTGTCCGAAGAACTACTCCAGTATTTCTCCCCACAACTGAAATGGAGCTCTAACCCTGAGTATGAATCAGAATCTTCAGGGAAGTTATTGCCAACGCATACATGCCCAGACCCCAACCCCAGAGATTCTGAGTTAGTATTAAAGCCTAATGTGGACTGGGGCATGTATGTATTTCAAAAATTCTAAAGAGGATTGTAATGAATGCTCCTAGATGAGAACCATGACAAAAGGTCTTCTATTACCAAAGAAAAAGACCCTTGGCAAATAGGTCACTTGCTCTCACTGGTTTCCTCTAAAAGACAATTGATAACTTTAAGGTGTGGATGTATTCCATCACTTTTAAAAATCTCATGAGAAATCCGAATTCTCTCTCAGAAAACTGCACATATATTCATGTTTTATATACCGAATTGGAGGGGCCACCAAGGAGCTAAGAATCCCCTGTTCTACGTTTCCTGTTTAACCCTAGAGAAAACAAAATGACAAAAGTGAATAGGCAATTCCAGATAATTAAGAGCTAGACCCCTCAAGGTCCCAAAGACTCCTGGAAACCAAGATGAGATAAAAGAATACACCGGTGAGGGAGATTAAATTCATGGCCAGGCCTTTCCACATTTGGGGGGGGTGGGGGGAAACACTGCTCATGCAAAATATTTTAACGTAAAGAGGAGAGTGTGTTGAAAATTACAGGAAAATAAAAAGCTCTAGTGAACTCTTCGCTGCCGTCTGTCTGCCTTGAGCAATTCCAGTATCAGCAGTGACTCTTTAATCTAACTCTGTCCTTCTAAACAGCCCCAGAGGTCACTGGCCTTGGCAGGAAAGTTGCTGTGGTTGGCAAAGCTGGGAGCCACTGAAAAAAGACATGACTGCCCTACAAGAGCCCTGCAAGACCTAGAGAACGTCCTATTCTCCTAAACCTCATTCCACAGCCGCCAAAAAGACCCATGCCTGGCTCTTGAAGTGAAAAATACCAACCAAGATATTTCACACATACTCAGAGCCAACTCCCCCGGAGCCTCAAAGACTTAGGACTGGCTCTCATGAAAGGAGGCACGAACTCTCACCCTATGTCCACTTGTGGGCTCCAGAGCATCTGTGGATGTTCTGCAGCCTGGGCTGACCCTTTCAGGACCTGGCTTGAGAGGAAAGGAGAGGAGGGGAAAAAAAAGCTCCCCCAGTCTGGATCCATTGAGGCCCCCTGCAGAGAGCATCAACAGAGCCCAGACTTCTCTCTCACCAACCACCCCTTCCCTCCTCAACAGACACGATGACAATGCCATGCATCACACTGGAGAATCCAAAGGGGAGGTGAGCAAGGGGGGAACAAAGCAGGCAAGTAAGGACTGTGAGTAAAGCACACCTTGAAGAGATAAAGGTGAAGGAAAAATGGGCTTCTGTCTCCCCCTCCGCCCCACCCCCTCCTTTACCAACACAAGGACATGAGGAGTTTAGACACCAAGGATAAGAACCAAGGCTATGGGGCAGGCTTAACCTCAGACCCAGCTATGCTAAGCACCCAGGGGAGTGTAGCCCTTTTCCTCCTCCTCCAGACCACCCCAACCGAGGACATGTCCTAAAACACCCACTGGTCAAATTGCCCCTGGGCAGGGAGATGTTTCACACTGGAGAACAGCTAAGATTGGTCTGGAAACACATTAGCTCACATTCTGTGTTAAAGTCCATGGTGGGGTGTTGGGGGTGGGGTCTGGAAGTTAAATGACTCATTGGTGCTTAGAGACAAGGGCAGGAGGCCAAGCCTGGAGGGGACACACGGTTACACCACCGGAATGCTGACTTGGGTCTTCGGCTGGTCGGCCCCTTCTTGCATGTCCAGGGCACGGAGAGGGCTGAGGGGCTTGAGGGGCCGGCTCCCAACACTGTAATTTCTTGGACGCCTTATTGTATTCGAACTGGACAGAGGCGTAAAGCTGTTCCTTCTCATCCTTACAGGGGTTTGGTTCTTGGGGAAGTTGTTCTAATTGGAAATGGAGGGACACCACACAAATGAAAGCCAAGCCAAAAGCTCACTCATAAAGGTTAAATAATGCCTGTAACCACAACCGTTTCTTCCAGTCCTGCTCTTCTGCAGATAGAGTCTCTCATAAGACATGGGCCATGGCCTTAGCCCTAGTCCCAGAAAGCTAAAGGGTTGTAGAAGGAGAAGCTCCTTGAGCATCATACTCCAAAGGAGGAAGGAGGGCCCACGACAAGAAGGGGCTTATTTAAGATCACACAGATTATCAGGACAGACCTAGGAACAAACCCTATACCGCTTGACCCCACCTTATAGGCTCCTCTGGGTCTTACTCTCTAAAGGGAGCACTCCCTGGGGGAAAAAAAAATCTGTATTTGACTTCGGCCAAACACTTCCCATATTTAACTGGATTTCCAGGAGCCAACTTTCAAGGTTAAGACTCATGAAAGAGGTACTAATTTTAAAAAAGTAGTAATTCCAACATTTCTTCCTTTTGGAAGTAAACAGACTAGGACATGAGTTACATAGGACATGAGTTCTGGA
The DNA here is from genome assembly GCF_002201575.2 of Neomonachus schauinslandi. Classification (NCBI taxonomy): domain Eukaryota; kingdom Metazoa; phylum Chordata; class Mammalia; order Carnivora; family Phocidae; genus Neomonachus; species Neomonachus schauinslandi. Next base: position 32,948,113 of record NC_058408.1, on the reverse strand, counting down.
TGTGTTTCCCTTTTGTACATAAACAAAACCCGAGTCTCGTGATGTCAAAGGTTCAAAGACTCAAGGTGGCAGGGAGCCTGCATGTTCATCTGCGGGAGAATACTTACGGTTGGCTTGTCACGGTGAGTGTTCACAGCCTCCACATTGAGTTTAATTGTTTCCACTTTACATCCTGAGGAAACAGAGGAAAGAGAAAAGGCCTTCAGGAAAAAAGCTCCAAGAAAAATTCCTTAGATTCAGTATGGGAAACATACCATAAAAGAATGTATATATTCCCAAATATACACATCCTTTTTTTAAAGATTTTATTCATGCATTAAAAAAAGAGAGAGAGAGATGCAGAGCATGAGCAAGGGGAGGGGCAGAGGGAGAGGGACTCGATCCCAGGACCCAGAGATCATGACCTGAGCCAAAGGCAGACACTTAACCAACTGAGCCACCCAGGCGCCCCCATACATCCTTTTAAAAATGGAAAGCACTGATGGAATTTCCCTGGTATACAGGGGTGATAAAGTTGAACTTCTAGACAAACTTCAGAGAAAATTCAAATAGCCTGACTTTCTTCAATCCCCACGTCCTGCCCACTGCTAAGCTCATAGTTACCGTAGGCCACAGGAGTAAGTTTGAAGATGGTATGGAGGGGGCACCTCAAGTATGGTAGCTCATCTGAAAACAGAAAGACCAGGTGAGAGAAGTCTCTGAGTACTATGGATTAAGGTCAAGTAAGTGGGAGAATCTAAGGAGCTCATGAGTTCTCTTCACCCTGACCTAGAGTTGTACAATTCCTCCCCTAGACCCCAGACAATTATCGGGACAGCCACTAAAGAAGCTGCCCAAGCTACTGAGAGGCTAAGGAAGGAAAGCAGTCCATTTTAGAACCTTCCATGAAGGCAAAACAGAAGTGAGCAGGACCCGGTGGAAGGGAAGATTGTGGCCTATGTGGGTGTACCAAAGGCCAATCTGCAGGCTGCCCAGCAGCTCAGATAGATGAAGAGGAGGGGAGGGGAGGGGAGGGGATGGGGAGGGGAAGGAGGAGGGGAAAGGGAAGGGGAAAGGAAAGGGGAAGGGAAGGGAAGGGTCAGAAAAGTCAGCAAGTTCCTTCAGGTTTTACCCAGAAACTGTCCTATGATGAATCCAAAGGATGAAGATGCTTTTAAGACACCACCCTCCTTGTAGCCAAATAACAAGCCGGGAATGTGCAAAACCACTTTTCTGATTCTGCCAGGAGGGTCAGCTAGACACTGGCCCTCTAGCCAAGCAGGATTAAGGAGCTCCAGCAGTGGCCACTCCAATGGGGGCTTTGGTACCAGAGGAGTAACTTCAGTGAGTAGCTGGCCCAGTGGCTGCTGGGAGCCCCACACTGCTGTCAGAAGAATGCACTCCAGTTTGAGTGGAAGAGGGGCAGGTTCTGTTGCCTGGGATCCTGGCGCCACCCTGAGTCCAACCCCCTCGCCATGAATGTGTCCCCTGGCCCTTCCCCAAATGTCACCTGCACCCTTATCCAAGAAGTAGGCCAGCAGGCAGCGCATGACAGCCTGGTGGGAGATCACGAGGACGTTGCCCTGCCGCTCCAGCTCCATGATGACGGGCTCCAGCCGCTGCACCAGGTCCTGGTACGACTGCGGGGGAAGTGAGGCAGACTGGTGGGAGGCCAGGCACAGGCTAGCAGCCAAGTCGGTGGCTGGCTCCAGAGTCAGGAGGCCACTTCTCCTTCTTCCCCAGCTGGCTTTCCTGCTGGAGGTTCAGCGACTTCATGTCGCCTGCTAACTACCCCCAGCCCTGTGATCTCTTGAGAATCCTCAGACCTTTCAAGAGCAACATTTAGATTGAGAAAACTACAGGTCAAAAAGAAGAAATGTGAATTCATCCTGGGTCTTTTTTCCTTCCCACAGATGAACAGGCAGCACGTGAGGCTCCGAGGGCTTTCCTGGACCTCTGCTGTTGGTTTTAGTTACCTGGGCCTCCCAGGGCTCTAGACTACAAAGCCCCTCGGGCCAGCGAACAGCCTCAAACATGCGAGATGACAGGGAAATCATTCATACCCCATATATTGACTCGGGGCCTATACCTGCTTGGGTCGGGGTGGGACTGAGGGAGTGGAATGAAAAAAAGAAGTAAAAAAGAAGATGCTGATTCTACAATGAATCAACACACAAGACATCCTGTCACCCTTTTCCCTGGAGATCTTAATGAGATGTTTGACGGTCTAAGCTGAATTAAACACACTATGACCCAAAGTTGGAGGACAAAACTACATGATGCCTTGACTACCCTTTCTAGACCTTCCACATCCCATTCACTCCTTCCCCCCTAATTAAAGCTAAACCCCCAACGGAGGGCTGGATAGTCACACCACATGAGGGGAAATCTCACCTCCCCACCAGGGTACCGATACAAGTATTTCTCTTGATCTCGAAGCGCGAACTCGTCCGGGTACTGCTTCTCAATCTGCGCATAGGTCATCTCCTCACACACGCCCTGCAGGGAGCCACATCGGCTGCAGGAGGGAGGCCGCCCCATGCGGCACCCCCCCCAAACAAGGGGGGCGACACTAAGGAATCCTTAGTGTCCCAGTCCCAGCACAGTGCCTGGCACGGGGAGGGCCACTGTGCAGGAGACGTGGCTTCTCAGCTTGCTCCAACTACTTGCTCCGACTACTTCAGAGAAGTTAAAGGTCCAAGAAAAGTCAGCAGGATAAAGGGAACAGGAAGCAGGGGAGGAGAAACTGAAGGGACCAGAGCATTCTGGCAGAAGGCATAAAAAGGTACAGAGGAAGAAAAGAAAAATGTCTGCTTTTGTGCTCAAGGACAGAGAAAGCCAAGAAAAAAATTTGGAAAGGACCAAGTGATCTAAGCAGAAATTAAAGAAGGGAGTTGTTAGTTATTTCCTTTCCCCAGCAGAAAAATATACAAAGAAACAAAATGGAGCCGTGCTGTCCCCAGATGCCAGAGGGGCTAGGTCACAGACTGGTCTAGGCCCGTGACTGGCACAGGTGCTGAAACAGGCAGGAAGCCCTGACTGGGGTGCAATTGTTCCCTCTTCCTCCCCTACTACTACTACCTGGTAGTTCTAGTTTTCTAGATAAAACTGACCATATTGTGACTTCTGAGAGCTCCTGCCTGAATAAGAGATTCTTACTGGCTTTGCAGCCATCAGATTCCTACTCACAGCATCGATCTCATTCAGAATCTTCCACTGCTCATAGGTCACACCCAGGGATTCAGCAGTCTGGATAGTCCTCTTTAGCTGGCTCGTCCACACTTTGAGGTCTGCTATCTCCTGTTCCTCCAGAAACTTCCTTAGAGCCTGGGCAAACTTGGGTTGGAGATAAAAATTTTAAAGGAGAGAAACATGCGCACACACGCACACATACAGACACACACACACAATTGCTAACTTGGCCTACAAAGGGCAACGTGTAGGACCATGGTCAAAATCCAAAAGGTGCTACACAGTTATGATAAACCCAAGAGGAAATGAACTTCCACTGGAGCATCCTGTACCGTGCTCAGCACACAAGTCATGCCCATTAAATATCTGACGGTTGAATTAACAGAAGTGGTTCCAAGTTACCACATTACAACACAGCCAGAATCAGTGGACAAGAAGAGGTCTTCCACATTTGCTTGATTATCTGAAACCACAGCCTCAGCCCCAATGGGATTTAGGAAGAAATAAGGGGATAAGAGAGATGACCTCCACCATGCCCTTCCTCCAACTCTAAGCCTGGGAAATCCAGCCTGCTGCTGAATGCCTCACCTGTTTTCCCCGCACCGAGAGGCCAGAGTCACCCCCAATCCTCCCCAAGAGGTTGAATTCGCTCTCTCCGTGCCGGCAAAGGTAAATGGTGCGAGGCTGCACGTGGATATTCATGAGATAGTAGACTATCTTGCTCTGGATGTAGTCCTGGACTCTGTTCACTAAAAATCGCTGGCCCACATTTATCACCTTGATGAAAGAAAGATCCCTGGGACAAAGCAGGAGAAAAGAGAATCCCTGGGAATGAAAATCTGAGGATACCAGCGGGAAGGGAAGGATTCCCATAATTACTTGCAGGTTTGAGGCAGCTCTTCCTCGTCTCCTGTCAGAGCCAACCCACATTTTAAGGAACCAACAACCGGTAGGAGGCGGATTGCACCTCAGACCCAAGATGAAGTAAGATGTCCCCAATTTCTGGCCAGTCTATCATTTCTTCAAGTGCCTGTACCGTGCCATGTAGTTTAGATAAGTAGGATACGAAGAATCCAGGCTTTCCCTCAAGGGTTAGACTAGGTGACCTGACAATTTTGCTAACCCTGAAGTTTGGTGAGAAGCACAACCCCCATCTGAGCTGGTCAAGACCTGACCAGGGGATGGCATGGCCCGCGGGGAGGGCAGCAGGCAGCAGAATCTTAGAGATTTCTCCATGTCCCCTGCATTTACCTAATCAAGCCTCTCTCGGAGGTACGTCTGCAACGGTTGCCTCATCAGAGAATTTTTCTCATTGTAAAAATGATAAATGCTAACTGAATTTAAATTAAAAAAAAATGATACTTATTCCAAAAACATTTTCAAAAAAAGGTAGAATGATGCAAATAAAAATCACCCAAACCCTACCATCAGAAATACTATCTATAAACACACACACACACACACACACACACACACACTGTTCTAGAATGTTTTTCTATAAAGGACTTCTATGTAGAAGAATATACTATTACACCATCTCTAGAACAGTGGTTTTCAAACTCTATATTAAGGAACACTTCCAAATACTAACATTTCAAACTCTGTATTAAGGAACACCTCCAAATACTAACATTTCAAACTCTATATTTAAAGGAACACCTCCAAATACTACCAATCTACTTGAAGGAACTTAAAGACTCAAAACATTAAGCAGACCACTACCACAATGGAACAGTGAGCTACGCAGACTTATCTTGCCATCTGCTTGGCTGCGGGGCCATATCTTATTCAAACACAGCCGTTAACTGTATGGCCACATTCCCCAGGTTTCTGTGTACACATCTTTCTTCAACATGGACTTCACATTTTACTATGGCTCTTTTTTTTTTCTTACTTATGTTCAGATAGCCAACATACAGTACATCATTAGTTTTTGGGAAAAAAAAAAAAACAGATAAAATACATTGTGCATGAATCTTTCCAAAAGGCCTGGAATTTTTACTATGGCTCTTATACCTCATGCACATCAAGTTGACCCATATTGCATAGCACATTGCTAGTAGACACTACCACAGTAATAATGGCTAGCACTCAATCAGACATTTCTGATGAGCCAGGCATGTTCTTAAGGACTTTACATGCTTTATGTATATGTATACACACACACACACACACACGTGTATATATATATACATACACACATTTTATATATATTTATGTTTGTTACACATTTTTACTGATACGTATTTGTATCATATGTATTTATATATATAACATCATATATACATTATATATATCTGTACATGCATATATGTTCTATGTAAACGTATTTCTATATTATGTTACTCTTGTGTGTGTAATATATGTAATCTTATATACTAATACATGTGTGTTACAGAATAGATATATACACACAATAAACTTCAAAAATTGATCAAAAGCTGATGACACATCTCTGAGGGGTGTCCTACAACACCCTAGATCAGAACTACTTGATTTTGCTCCCCAGGGACACCTGGCAATGTCTGAAAACATTCTGGCTTGTTGTAGGTTGGGAGTATTACTGGTATCTAGTGAGTGGAGGCCAGGGATGCTGCTAAACATCCCACAGTGCACAGGGCAGCCCCCTACTGCTGTAATAAAGAATTAGCAATGCGGAGACTGAGAAATCTTGTTTTAGACAACAGAGAGGAAGAACTGATGATAAAAAACACTTCACTGTTCAAGTGTAAGATGCAACCTACAGAGAAGCCACAAATCCATACCTTGTTTCTCTGGAATGATGTAAACATTATAGGTCTGGATGGTCAGAAGAAAGTTTGAGGACAGAGGGAGAAAGGCTCTTTTCTCAAATGAGACCCCTGCCTGAGGCCCTTCAAACCATGGCCTTAAACCTTACTTGTCATAGTTGTCTGGGTCAAGGGGTCGATAGGTGACTTTGTAGCACTCAATTCTCTTTAGGAAGTCCTCCATCACATTCTCCCTGTTCCTTTCAGGGTAGTCAGGGCTCGACACCTTTACCTCCTGGAATCATAGAGAGAGTAGGGCCTGGTCAGAGGTGTGTCCTTAACAGCCCTTGTACAAACAGCCAATGCTAAATAAAGAGAAGGAAGTCCACAGAAGGGCTCTTTCACTGGAGCGTTGGCAATCCCCGTTCAGTGAGCACCCCCTCCCTGTCCTGTGACCCTGGCAACGAAGAAAGGAAAGACAACTGGGGAGTCATGTGCCTGCCCTTGGCTGAAGGACTGAGGCAGTCACACAGCTCAAACTGCTCCTGGGCCCAATCCCTTTATGTGCCCTGCTGGGAACACAGAATGGGCTTCAATTTCTCCGTACGACCACTCAGAATAGGGTGCTTGATCTGACGCATGCCTGACTTGGACCAGATACCTCTTCTTAGTTGTTTCCAAGTTCCCACACTGCTAGGAGAGCACTATCATGATACCATGTCCACACAGCACAGTACAACCCATCAAATGGGCATTGGTTTATACCGTGACCATCCAGGGCATGAGACACTCAGTGCACAGAGCGCTGACCTGAATGTTAGACAGTGAGTGGGCAGATGACCTTCCTACATGGTGGCCCTGACAGATAGTGAAGAGGCTGATCTACTCTGAGGACATCCCTAGGTCTCAGCATCCAGCTGATACCCAGAACACAGGGCCAAAACTCCTATGGTCTAAGTCTTGGCTTCCATTCAACAGCTCATTCTTACTTTATTCCTCAGAGCCTCGGTTTCTTCTCCTATGGGAAGAATGTGGAAGTATAAAATGGTGCTCTGGCAGATCAAAAAGATCACCCTACATTGTTAAACGTGTCTATTTCTTTCTTTCATTGCCCAGTTGACTCTCCCCCCTCACCCACCAACACACACATAACACAAGGCAGAAAGGACAGGGAGGTGGTGGTATGCAGGGGTGTCACCCACCAGGATGTTGGCAGCAATGACATCAGGATCATCGCAGACAGATTCCACAAAGAATACCTGGCCAGGGAGAGAAGGCAATGATAAATGAGTCAAAAGTGCCCAGGCTGTTCATTCACAGCCTGTGCTCACACCTGCCCCACCATGGCCACCACACCCCCCGGGATTTTTTTTTCATGAAAGTGGCCTTTAAGGCCTCCTCATTTAAAAATAGCTCTTACCACATCCCCAGGGCCTCAGACATACGGGCTAAGGGGCTGAGAAAGGACCTGAAAGAAGACACTCAAGGACTGGGGGTATTTCCCAAGAAAAGAAAAGCAGATAGCCAACCCTGTCCTCCTCACCCACCAGCGTCAAAGAGATCCTCACGTCCCTCTTGACTCCCCACTGCCACTCATCCCTCTCCTCCAGCAGGGAGCCAAACCCTACCTTGAAGGAATTCTCCTTGGCAAAGTTCAAAATCATGTCCCTCCTCTCCCTAGTCGTATTGGTGGCATCAAACACCTGGGGAGAGAGGCCGCAAAGTAGATGAGCGGGCAGAGAGAACTGGAATCCCACCAAGGCAGACTCCGGGTGAGGCTGTGCAGTCTCTTGGGTGGAGATCAAGATGGGGAAGAGGCAGGGAAGGCTTACCGCGATCTGCCCGCTCTCCTCGGTAAGGTACGCCTTCACATCTTCCAGCGCCACCAGAGCACACTGTCTGCCACAAGAACAGAGGACATCAGCAAGAGCAGCGCCAGACCAAGCTCAGGCACAGCCAGAGACATGAACAACTGGGTTGCTAGAGGAGTCATATCCCTTCCTGCTTAGTTTTCCCAGTGGTCAAAATTTTCCCCTAACTGGACTTTTCAACTTCCCCACTGAGGTTTTTAGACTATCCTGTATTTTTCCCATTCCCCTGCCCCATGCATATAAAGTCTCACTCTACAGGTTTACCCCACAAACACACATGCCCCTCCCTGAGCCTGTTCTGCTACCTACCCAAGCCCAACGTGACCTGTCTACCAAATGATCTCCAGTTAAAATCCCCAAAGGATATTTACTGACAGGAAAACCAAACCCTGCCACATCCAGTCTTGTGATGGCAGAGAAGGAGCTCGCGGCGAGGTCAGGCCTAAGAAGACTCACTTGCGGATCTTCATGGCCTCCTCATTGTCGTGCCGGAAGAAGTCGTAGGACTTATAGGACTTGACTGCTTCACGCCGATACACCCCAAGATTAAACACTGCAGGTGACACCAACAGCCCTCAGCAGTGAAACAATACAATGGCCCCACCAAAGGGGACTTCTTGGTCTAATGTCAGAGTTGCCAAGGAAATGAAAAAAAGCACCATGGTATGTTGGGAACAATACCAGATTTAGAGTCAAGTTAGATTCAAGTTCAGATGTATTAGTCCTTGAACAAGTCTTAAACTGTCTGAGTTTCAATTTCCTCAGCCACTTTGGCGATTTCACAGGAGTACTGCTAGGATTAGACAAGATGATCTATATGGAGGTAAAGTGCTACACCACCAAAGGCATGCCCTTAAATTTAGGCCAATCCACCCAGGCCAAGAGGAAACAAGTCTGTAAACAGGGAATAAATCCAGCAAATCAGGAATCAACCACTATTTCTGCCAGGAGCACCCTGTAATCTTGATGCCAAGGAGAACAGATCTCCAGAGGCTTGGGAGGCCCAAGAACTAATCATTTCCCTTCCCAAGGAATAAATGACCTGCACCTACCTTTGGTGGGCACCCCAATCCAGTTGAGGTAGCGCGTGAGTTTCTTGGACACATAGGTTTTGCCCCGGGCTGGCAAGCCAATCATAACGATGAGAGTTGGGGAGTTGGTCATGTAAGATGCCCACGCTAGAGGGGAAAGAGAACAGAACTGAGCGACTAGGGGCTGTAGAAGGTTCGTGCACTGGGCTAGATACTTCATAGCCATAACCTCATTTAATCTTTACACACCTCAGCCAAGCCAGGGGAAGACTGGGATGGCAAATAGAGGAGCTATCAGGCCAACCTCCTGAAAAAGAACTAAAAGGTCATGTAAATTTCCAAGAGGTACCCAAGTCAAGACATGTCCTCCCCACATGTGCAAAGTCTCCACAGAGGTACCTTAGGTGGAAAGAGAGACAAAAGTGGCAAGGATTAGAAAGATAAGAACCATGGCACCTTCCTTAACAAAGGAATGTCTAATAACACAAGAACAATACAGCTGTGGAGGCACGCCTTGTGCCTGGAGATTCCCCAGGGATGAGCCGGCCTGGCTCCTACAAAAGGTCCAACAGAGTTTCTATCCTGAGGATCCCATCTATCCCTTCAAAGCCATGAGCAAGAACTAGCCTGCCCACTGTAAAAAGAGGCTGGTCTCAAACTGTTTGGCTTTTGTGCTCAGGACACAAGCTTAAGCCCGAATTTCTAATCCATAGTGAGATTCAGACTGTGGCAAAGCCTACTTGACACAAGTTCTGACAAGACCCCTCAGGAAGCTTCATGGTAAAGCTAGCCTGCAAGGGCAGCGTGGGCAGCCAGCCTCAACGGCCGTGTGAAAGCAAGAAATCCAGAAACAGGAACAGTCACTGGTCCATCCTTCCTGAGGAAACTTAGTTCAGGAATGCTCATGTACAGAGATAGGGCTCAGTGGACAGGTGGGGCAAACTAGACGGTCAAAGGTCAGGTGACTCGCCTAAGGATACAGGATGGGTCATGGAAGAGCTAGCACCAGAATCCAGAGCTTGTGCTTCCTCCGCAGCCTGCTTATAGGGCCGGGCTCCTCCCTGCCCATCCTGCCACAGATGAGTGGTGGGAGAGGGGCCTCCACTGCTGCCCACCACTTCCCTGGGGCCCGGACCAACCGAGGTCGGGTAGGACGACTCCAGACTCTTGTGAGGGGAGGCCCTGCCCAGGGATGAGAAAGGGAAAGCATCGCCTTGCTTTCCACTTCCTGGCACTGCCTTCTGGAAGGTGCCCTGCCAGGTACTGCTGCTTCTCTGTGCTGGGACAAGGTGGCCCGTAAGGCTGAGAAACAACTGGGTAAAACTTAAGTGGTTGCACGGGAAAGTCATTCTCAACAGCTCTCACTGGAGAAGTGGGCAGAAGGGCCTGGGTAGAGGACGGACCTCAGAAGGAAGGGAGTTTCCTAGCGGTGTTGGGCAAGAAGTACCCAGAAACTAGAGTGGCCCCAAGTGGTGAGGCAGGAGTGGATGCCCAGACTCGGGGTCAGAGGACTTGGCCTCTAGTCCTTTACCTGCTGTGCACATGGACAATTCCTGGGCCTGGGCAGGGACTCCTCCAAAGCAGGCAAGGAGCAATGGAAGTGATTTTCATCTGTGTCCAAATAGGAAGCACACAGGCAGGAAAATGCCACCCTGCAGCCTCAGCTGATGTGAATCCCTGATCTCTGACTCCTGACAGGTCTCCCTGGGTACAACTGCCTCGCCTTTCAGTAGTAAAATCCTCCTGAGTCTTCACTTTCTCCAGTTCACCACCATGCTCTGCTCAATCCCCCATGATTTGCCACATTACTTGCACTTCTGGGCCTGCTTTGTCCACAACTTCCAGCCCATTAGACGCTTCCCCCAAACGTCCTCTTACCCTCCCTAAAGCTAAAAATGAACTGATGCTTGGGAGCTGCTCTGAAGCTAAACAGGGGACCAGCTGCTACATGTTTACCTAACTGGGCAGAGAACGCTAAGAGCAAAAAAAAAAAAAAACAACAAAAAACAGGGGTCTCTAAAAAGGACTCCCCAAGGCTCCACACCTCCCACCTCTGGGCTTCTCATTTTCCAGAATACAAAACTAAAACACACTTCCTATTTCAAACTGCCACGTTGACAAAATTAGGAACATTCTGTCCTGCCTGTTACAAAACAAAACCACTAGCACCTTAATTTGAATAGTATATAGTTCAAGCTGATTAATTTCAGAGACAATGTAACATACCCCTTGGCTTATAATGGAAAGCTGTTTTAAACCTGAAATTCTCTCCTGCCTTCTTTAAACAAGGTTTAACTCCCTTTCTCCATCTTAAACTTATTCTCCCTCATGAACATACTTAGAGGAATTGAAGGTTTGATAACTTCCCTACTACAAACAGAAACACCCAAACCCAGGGAGGTGAAGAGCTTGGTCCACAATTCCACAGTAGAAAGTCAAGGTCAGGGCTCTGACCGGACTCCTGGTTTCATGACTGCCCCATCAGTCCCAGCCACCAGCTCCTGTCAGCACCTGGCCAAGGGAGCCATGTGGTAAGCATGACTAAATTCTCTAATCTAATCCTGAAAGGTAGTCTAGTAGGTCAGTGGTTCCCTGCCTTTTCATAAACAAGGCCTTCTTCCACTATTCGTTCTAAATAGGCCCAATATTTTTAAAATATGCAGCCTATTAAAATGTGTTTCATTAGTTATTTTTTCATTCTTGAGTAGTCATAAAACTGCTAATTATCTCCTGCTATTTGACAGGCACGAGATATCCAAGTTCTGTGGCTAAACACTGAGAACGTTAACGTTTTACTGAGCCAGCGCAGCCATAGTTGACAATACCCGATTTCCACCCATGCCCTCTGAAATATGAAAAACAGCTAACAATACAGAACTAGTTAAGAGGATAAATTAGTAATGCTGGTCAACATTTCAAATGTCTTTCCTCCTATTACTTCTGTAGGAAAAATTGCTAGCACGCACATGCTAAGGTATATATGGGCAAGGATGCTCCTGCAGCATTCTTTCTGATGGTGGAAAACCAAAAACAGGGCAAATGTCCATCAGGGGGAGGCTGGCATATCCCTAGAATGCAATACTATGCACAAAGAGGTAAATCTGGATTTACAGACACACACACACACACACACACACACACACACACACACACAAACCCCTCCACAAGATAGTAAGTTAAAAAAAAAAAAAGGAAAATAGCAGCAGAATAGAATATGTACAGTATGAACCTATTTTCATTGACAGAATACACCAGAAGATGTCGGGAAGAATCAAACTTAACAGGGACAGGAGAAATTATGAGAGATTTTTTTACTTTTCACTTTCTCTCTGTTTTGTTTGACTTTTTCATGAACACATATTGCTTTTGTAACTGGGGAAAGGTACACATGGGAACTTGTCTGTTTCAGACCTACTCAAAATCTCAAAGAAGAAAAGAAACAAAGAAAAGCATATACACACTCACTGCTGTCCCCAACTGCCTAATTCCTGAGGTGCCTTTAAGATGCCCTGAAACCAGTCATCTGAGCATCTTACAGGCACCTCGGCCAGCAACCACCCGTCACCCCCATCCCTGGAGCAGCTGAAGTTCCAGTAATGCTCCTTTGGAGGTTTTGGCTCCCTGAAGTCCTTCTCCAGTCCTCCAGCTCAGGCATTTCCCAGGGTGAAGCCAGCCAACACAGGTGTAATTGGCAGCAAGGAGATAACGGCTGAGCTATTAATAAAGCAACTGCTGGGTGTGAGCACTAAGCAGCCAGGGGAGCCTGGTCCAACACAGAGGCAAGCAATGGAGAGAAGTAAATAAACAAACACGTATTTTCATGACTGTATTTCTCCTTTGACTATGGCTGCAGAAGTCTCCCAGTCCAACCCATGAGGGAAGAAGAGAAGGGGGTAAATGAATGATGGTGGAGTTGGGACAACCTCTCCCTCCACCCCCCAGATGCTCCCAGTCGGGGAGAAGAGGGTGGAGCTAGAGAGGAGAAATCAGAGCGCAGAGCAGGACTTAGAGTCTAGAGGATAGAAAGGAGACCTGGGGGGGGGCGCCTGGGTGGCTCAGTTGGTTAAGTGGCTGCCTTGGGCTCAGGTCATGATCCTGGAGTCCCGGGATCGAGTCCCGCATCGGGCTCCCTGCTCGGCGGGGAGCCTGCTTCTCCCTCTGACCCTCCCCCCTCTCATGCTCTCTGTCTCTCATTCTCTCTCTTGCAAATAAATAAAATCTAAAAAAAAAGAAAGGAGACCTGGGATTACTGCCTCCTTGACTATCGAGAGCCCTCAATGCAGAAAAACTGCAGAAGAGTTTGAATGGCACGGAGCAGGTTTCTGTGGAGAATACAGCTGACGCCGGGCACTGTGCAGCCCATGCCACCACCTGCTCTCTGTACTCTTTTGGATCAAGTGTCCCAGCAACACAAATGCACCTCTCTTTAGTGCTCCCAAATCTGGGCTACGATACTGTCAAGCAAGAGGAGAAAACATTCTTTACTGAAAACCTAATTCTTCATAGGGCTCTTATAAATAGTGAGCTCCCAGCACAGCCATTTACAGTATAATTCAATTTATATGCAATGAAAATAAAAAATAAAAAAATACACTTTAGCTCTATAAACACTCTTCTAAGTGCTTTCCTATATTTACTCATTTAATTCTCACATCACTCTAGGGGAAGATAATATCAGTATCCCCATTTTATAAATAAGCAAACTAAGGCACAGAGAGGATAAGCAACTTATTCAAGGGCACACAGCTAGGAAGGAGTAAAACTAAGATTCAAACCCGGGCAGTCTGACTCCAAGGGCTGCACTCAAACATCGTGCTATACTAGTTATCTCCCATGGGGTACTTGCCCTCGGTACCTGGCTTCCTGCCCTGGCAGAGAAAGGAGACCCTAATTATACAGGTGTGCCAACCCCAGTACCACATACAAAAAGCTGCCTCTGTTGCAGTGCAAAGCTCAGCAAGCTTCATCAGTGCTAGATAAAAAGAGATTATCATCATTAATCATGAGACTGACAAGGACACAACATCAAGGTTGAGACTCTGGGGAAAGCTTTGAACAGGACATGATTCCAGGTCTCATGCTGGTTGGCTGTTTCCACCTGCTATATATATGACCACTAAAGTGAGCACTGACTGACAGGGTTCCAGAGGAAAGGTGCACCTGGAAGCAAGGGCAAGGGTCAGCATTCCTTGAGGTTCCCCCCAAATTGTAAGGGCCAGTTGCCCAGGACCTTTTGCCCATACAGGCTACAATGAGGGTTAGGAATGCAAATGCAAGGGGAGAAGAAATGATGCTTCACTTCTCGGCAAACCCACCTGCTATCTCTGTCTAAAGAACTGGCATGGAAACGCTCTGGTCAAACCTGTCCCCACAGGAATAAACCTACAGGAAAAATACCTTGCAAAGTGCAAAGGCTAACCCTGTGGGAATGCAGGGTGCCCAAGTGAGAGTGAGAGGTCAGACGTCAGACCTGACTCCCCCTGAGGCCTGCTAAAATGAACTACTACTGGCTCTTACTGCAATTTCTGCAGTGAGCAGCACCTTCACAAAATGTAGCCCAAAAAATGAAGGGAAACTGTTAACAGTATCAGCCCTAAGTAATCCCTGCACCTGCCACTCTGCCTTAATCACTGAATGGGTAACTTTCAACATCAATCGAATGTGCAGATTCCCCCACGAGACAGTCAAAGAAAGCAGTAAGAAAATGTGGGGATATACCAGCAGTCTGGACCCAATGACAGACATTTCACCGGGCCTACTTGTTGCACACAAGAAATTCCCGTTGTAGACTTGGTTTTAAATTCCCATGTCAAAGAATTCTCTCTCACTCCCAACAAGCATTAAAGTCTAGGATTACAACTATATTCCCAAGATAGAATTCTGGGAGGGAGCAGCCCCTCCTCTTTCCCCAGACTCACAACATTTCTTCTCTGACATTCGAAGATTGGAGGCTTTGGTTTCATAGCTGTTGTTCTGTTCTGACGAAGATGCAGTATTCCCAGACATGGCAGCTCTTCCGGAGATGTCTGAAAGGGACAAAAGGGATGTAAGGAAGGAGACATACCTCAAAACACCCAGGGAAGAGGACAGGTGCAATAGAAGTGAAAGAATCCTGGACCAAGAGTCCAGTCCAGCCCTCTTGCTCTGGGTTAATAGCTACATGTCCTTTGATAAGTCCTCCCTAGCCCTGTTTCCTCATCTATAGACTCAGTTATACTAGAATCTTGCCTTTTTAATGCTGACTTAGGAGTTACATTCACATAAATTAGCTCCTTCAATCCTAATAATCCTTCCATAAGGCTTATTTGCCACCATTGTTACTTTCCCCCAATTTACAGGTTGAAAAACTAAGTTTAATAAAATTAGGTAGCTTATCCAAGTTCCTTCCTGACCTCTACTTTAGTTTAAAAAGCTGGGGAGAGTAATGGTAAAAGTCGGGGGTGAAATGGGTTGCAAATAAATCGAGTTCATTATCATACAGTCATTGCAGTCCAATGGCAGGATTTATTCCTGACAAAAATTGGAGAAGTGGGGGAAATCTCAAACATGTTCCCTGAAGGAAAAACTGTAACTGGACCCCGTGACGACCCTAGCGCGTCACCATTTCTCCTCTGGTGTTCCCATTCTCACGCCCTTGCTCTGCACCCTCTTCCCACCCATCCCTTGGTTCACAGTCTATAAGGAATAATGGGGCGCAAAGAGGTGGTAAATGACTTCCCCAAGGTCACCTGCTTAATAAGAAGTCCTGACTCGAACTGGGGTGGGATAGCCTCGCGCTCACGCCCCACACCCAGACAAGGGGCTCGTGAGGACCGAAGGTCCTACTGCTTCAAGGACCTTGCACTGTTCTTCCACTGACCACACAAATCCTCTAACCCAAGCACCAGCCGCCGCTCCCGGTCCCAGAACGTCTGCACTCCCAGCAATGCCGGCACTTCCCCGAAAACGGCAACGCATCACCGTCCCTCACCTCATCCCGGCGCACGCAGTCCCCCGCCCTCTCCCCCCCGCCCCGGCCCTTCGAGGCGCCGTACAGCCACCGCTCACCCTATGATCCCTCCTAAGCTCCCTTCCGCCAGTGGCCCGGGTACTTGTCCCGTTAGGCTGCGGACGGGAGCTGACACACTGTGGCCAGAGCCCGGCACACCAGCAGCCGGCAAATCACGTGCTCCTGTCAGGCTCCGCCACACTGGCGTCGGTCCTCACCTGGAGAGAATCATCGGCCAATCCAGCGCCCGCAGGCTCCCTGGGGCGGGGCTCAAATCGGAATCGCTGACGCTGGCTCCCGAAGGTGGAAGAAACTGTGAAGCCAAAAGATCGCAAGCTCCCAAGTTTCCTCGCACTGTGGAGGTTGGTTGCATCGTTGCTAGGCAACTCATAGGGCTGGGGGCGGGGTTAATAAAATGCTTGACGTTTTTTCATACTCTCGCGAGAGTGGACGAAACAGACGTCTTGAGGGGATGTGACTTTTTGGTGACGGGAAAACATTGTGGAGGTTAACGCTTTCCTCCCTGAATCCCAGAGGGACCTTGTTAGATCCATAAATTGGAACGTAAACTTTAGAAGGTGGTGCTTTGCTAAAATAAGATACCACCGTACTTGAGCTGATTACACCTTAGGGTGTTTGCATCTCCTTCCCATTGGCCAGACACTGTAACGTAAGAAAATCAACTACTCTTACTGCTGAACCGGGAACTTCCCTGGACACATCCACATACTCCAGTGGTCTTCTAATCGTCGCCTTTATTCTCCCTCTACCTCCTACGCTATACCATCTGTTCTGGTCTCCTTGAAAAACCAGAAAAGGAAAATTGCTTCAGCAAAAAATTGGGTCACAAAAGGGGGCAAAAGAGGCAAAACTTCCATATAACTTAGAGGTAGAGAGAGGCTTTTATATAGTAGAGGTGAGTTTGCATATTTCCAGCGAACTTTTCACAGTTGCCCCCAGGCCCTTCTGATGATGCTTGATGCTGTTGATAAACCCACTCTACGCAGGCGTGCTTCTTCGGATCCAGGATGGAAAAAGAACAAGGAATGTGGATTTCTTGGAAAAGAGATAAATTCAGAGATGTCTTTATTCCTCCTTCACCTGGGGATTAAATTCATCCTTCAAAACAGCTCAACTAGTATCTCCTTTTCGAAGTTTTTTACAACTCCCAGTGTGTATGTTATGGTTGCCTTATCTGCACCAGTACAACTGCCTTTATCCATTCAGCAGGTATTTATTGAGCACTTATTTGAGGCACAGTCCTTGGTTCTAAGGGATACGGGGTTGGAAAAGGTCACATAATCTAGCATTGTCACGTGGCTGTGAAATTCAATGGTTATGTACCTTTTACACCCCACCCTCTCTCCCCATGACAGTACTTGTAGTACTGAAAGCAGGAATGGAGTCGTCTTCATATCTGTAAGCCCAGGGCCTGAACTGGAATCCGGATGTCACACGTTAGTCCTCTTCTTTCCTCCTCCTTATACTGCTACCACCCAAATGTAGCAATTGCCCTAGGCCCAGATGCTGACCTCGTACTGCGCTTTCTGATGTGGCAAATGGACGTTTTCAAGTTACAGCGTCGAGGTGGCAAGGCCAGTCGGCTTCCTTAACCTCAATGAGTCAATGTTTGCTGCAGCCATGATTCCTAGTCACGAGTGTCTGCTTGTTTTTGACAGGCCTTTTGACTCACTGACCATTCTTGGCATTCGTTTGCGTTCTGAACTATGACTCTGTTTCTCCAGGTGTAGTCTGGAAGCTCCAATTTAATAATTTCCGACCTCACTAAGTGCAAGGTTACATTCCAATGTACCCGATTCAGTAACTCCTTCCTCCGCCCTCTTTCCTTGAGCATATATGCTGCCAACGCACAGGGCACCTCACTCACTCTACAGGTAGCAAAGCCACTTGTACTTGAGGAAAACGGATAAATCTTCATCCTTTGGCTCCCTGGCGTTGGCTGCAGTGAGTTAGTTGTCACTTTAAGAGAGTTCGCTCTTCTTAAAGTGCTAAGACTTACGCCGCCAGAAAGTATCGCGAGATCTGTGGCCACCAGCGATTTCTCGCGATGTTTGGTCCGGCAAAGGGTGGCCATTTTAGAGTCCGTCCGGCGGCTGGTTGCCCTGGCGGCGTCGGCCAACCTGCTGCCGGGACCAAAGCTGGCCCCACGGGTGTCTGGCCTGTGGGCAGCTGGACCGACACGATGTGGCGGCTCCGCTGCAAGGCCAAGGATGGCACCCATGTTTTGCAGGGGTTGTCTAGCCGAACCCGAGTGCGGGAACTCCAGGGCCAAATTGCCGCCATCACCGGGATCGCCCCCGGCTGTCAGCGAATCCTCGTCGGATACCCGCCCGAATGCCTGGATCTCAGCAACGAGGATACCATTCTTGGGGATTTGCCCATCCAGTCAGGTGAGGGCATTGAGCCTGGGACCAGGGAGAGCCCTGGGAGGACGGAGAAGAGCGTGGGGGAGAACAGAGAACTGGTCTGTGGGTCAGTTGGGGGGTTTGAGAACAGGGATAAGGATAGGTGAAAGAACGGAGAACTCTGACCGAGGCCGGGGCAAGTGTGGGCTAGCAACTCCTTGATTTTATATATGGCTGAAAGAGACAAGGAGGGCCCAACCTATATGAGAAGCCCAAAGCCTCGGAGTCCCCCCTTCCTCAGTCTCTTTCCTAGTCTACCTTGAAAACGTCTCATTCATTTTGTTTTCCTTCTGCATCTACAAAAGTCTAAAAAAATAAGATCTATTTTTTCTGTCCTGGTGGCTCTTTCCCCTATAACGTGAAAGAAGATAACAGGTCTGAAGGATTCAGGACACTTTCTTTTTTGGTTCGCCAGTTGGTTTTTGCAATTACCTTCTCATATACTTAGATAAATAGGTATACTCATTGTAGAGTATGGTTTTACACATCCACTGGAGTCCCTTTCAGATTCTAAACAATTGCAGTTACTTCTGTCCAGTATTAAAACTTGAACAGCAATATTGATCATTAAAAGCTTTCAGCTGTTGTATCAAGGATCCTGTAAACACTGCAGGGTGGATATGTTAAGTTTCAGAAGAACGAGAACCCCCTAGTGGTGTAGTCTAGGGTAAACACTTTTTGGAAGATTTGTGCTTTTAAAATGCAGAGAGGAAGCATTAAGGAAATTTTGTTCTTAAAATGTATCTTTTTAAGTAAGTATAAAGGTGTATAACCAGGGATCCTTCACTAAATTGGTATGCAGCCTAAAATGTTTTTCTTCTTCGTTCTGTTTTCATCTTTATGGAGATTGAGTGAACAAGAAGTGTTACTGGTTTCCTGTTTGCAAAGCTGTATTCTCCCTAGTAACCCAGTTTATACTTCAACTCCTTCTGTTTGTAATTTACAAACTTGGCTAGTGAACAACCAATTTCATCTGTAATTTCTCTGCAGTTCTGGATTTGTTTTATTTTTAACAGGCGACATGCTGATCGTTGAAGAAGACCAAACCAGGCCCAAAACTTCACCTGCATTTACAAAACATGGTGCTCCTAGTTACGTCAGGGAAACTTTGCCTGTGCTTAGCAGAACTGTGGTCCCAGCAGACAACTCTTGTCTCTTTACCAGTGTATATTATGTTGTAGAAGGAGGAGTCTTGAATCCAGCTTGTGCCCCTGAGATGAGACGCCTCATAGCACAAATTGTAGCAAGTGATCCAGACTTCTATAGTGAGGCAATCCTGGGAAAAACAAATCAAGAGTACTGTGACTGGATCAAAAGGGATGATACTTGGGGAGGAGCTATTGAGATATCAATTTTGTCTAAATTTTATCAGTGTGAAATATGTGTAGTGGATACACAGACAGTAAGAATTGATCGTTTTGGGGAAGATGCAGGATACACCAAAAGGGTCCTGCTTATATATGATGGCATCCACTATGATCCGCTTCAGCGTAACTTCCCTGACCCAGACACCCCGCCTCTGACCATTTTCTCCTCTAATGATGATATTGTTCTTGTACAAGCACTGGAATTAGCAGACGAAGCTAGAAGAAAGAGACAATTTACTGATGTAAACCGCTTCACCCTGAGATGCATGGTATGTCAGAAGGGATTAACTGGACAAGCAGAAGCAAGGGACCATGCCAAGGAGACAGGCCATACCAACTTCGGAGAAGTGTAATCTATGCATGATGAGGATTGCCGCCTACTACCTCACAGATCCAGAAGGCTCTGGGTTTTCCAATAAGCTATTCGTAACCCTAAAGAACAAAAGGACGCAATGCTTGAACCGTCTTTTTAACTTAAAACCACTAAGACACTGAAATTCCTTGTTAAGATTAAAATTAGTGTGCAAGTTTACAGATGTGTGTCTACAGTGGTGATACATGCCCTTTCTCTGCTGGGGTGACAGAATAGGTGGTCCTTGCTACCTACTGACATTACCCTGAAGATTTGAATTTTAGTACTATAAACTAGCACCCAGCAGCATTAACCTGTAGAAGAAAACAACTTCGTATTTTGAGTAATGCGGAAGGCCTCACTAGAGGCCACTGGACTTAAACCACAATGTCTCCATAATTGAGTCCTTTTAAAAACTCTGATTGAGTTAATAGTTTCTAAATTCTGAATTGATTCCTCAAATGAAGATACTCAGAATTGTCAAAACCAATTTTATATTACAATTTGGTAGACTTTATAAATGTGTACTTAACCAGTTATAAGTACGTTACAAGCAATTTTTACAGGGATGAGTGTGTTCCTTGAGAATGTTACCTAAAGAACTGATAGTGCCCAATTTAGGATTTCTAGTGTATAAAAGTAGAATGTATGAGGGAAAAGGTGCCTGAGCAGCTTACTAAAGCTTTAAAAGACCGTTGGCCTCGTGTTTTAATGCAACTCATTTATTGATGTTTGTCACGTTAGATAAAAATTTTAAATTAAGCAGGGTATTTATTTTTTAATTGAAGTTTCTTGAAATTTGAGTGCTTGATTATTGTTTTTTTACATAAAGATTTGTCTGGAGGGATTAACTTCCTCAGCTTTTTCTCCAACTCCTAAAAAACAGCCTTCATCTAAAATGATAATGCTGTGCTTTGATTTGGTTTTTGTGAGATCTTCTGTTTACCTAAACAGTATTTTTTTCCATGCTAGCCTTATCTGGCCACTAATGCTCTTTTGAATAATTTCATGTTTCTGCAAGTTAGCACTTTGCCTATCTACAATCTTTTACTTTGACTTTTGAAGAGTTTTAAAGTAGTTGGGATAATAACATTGAATGAATTTGTTTCACTTCCAAAATACGACAGTTTTTAAATCCTTGCCTTATTCAGCTTTTTTGAAATTCTGCTTCTTCCTAATATTAGACGTGTAGTCATTTGCTTGGTGGGCGAAACTGCAAGGCACACCCTCTAAAATTAGCTTCACTCTGAGATCTTCCAGATAAAAGTTTTCTACCTCTTAAATCTTCTGAAGATCAGGGATGCTAAATTATAATTTGTTATGTATTATCTCACAAAATGTGAAGAGGCTTAATGTTGTGTAGTTCCGTTATCTGGTCTCATTTTTTTATGAAGTATCTCATTTACAAAACCAATGGTATACTTTAAAGCACTTCTGTCTCTTTCAGCATATCTTCTTGGCGAATGTTTTCAAATTGAGATTTACTTTTAGCACTTTCACTTGGTGGAGGTGGCCATATAAAATTAAGGAGCATGTAAACAATTTAGTGGACAAGTTCCTTTAAGGAAGAATTCACAAAGTATGCTTGAAATTATTAGGTGACATTTCTTGAGTACCTATTTTGTGAATAGCTGCTTTAGGCATTATAAGTTATGGTCAGTATAACTTAAAAGAATTTAATTTTCTATTTTACTGAGCCTTAAAAATAGCACTTGTGAGCTTGCGATACTTAATGTTTGGAATTCATAATATATACAAATGAATATGTTTGAAGATCTCTTTGTACCTGGCTGTCATTTCGGTCTAAAGATTTTTGTATCTCTTATTTCCCCCAGAAAATAACTACATTTAAGACTAGAAGTTAAGAGTATATCACTGGGTAGCATCCATCAAATTGAGCTTTACATGTCATTATGCATAAAGCTAGTTCAGGAGCCAAACTTGACATTTGCTTACTGGAATTTTAGAGAAGTCTGTTCATGCAACAAATATTTATTGGGTAATTTACAATGTACCAAGCAGGTATTGATATGCTTTCCAACATAAATTTCTGTCACTTTAAAATTAAGTATATTTTATCTACATGGATTAATTTAACAAATAGAAATAGAACCTGATATTTTATAAAATTAAACCCCTTCATTTTCAGTCTTTTTGTTCCCATGTTTAAGCTTATACTTCTTAGCAAGTGTCAAGTATTTATTCCGGTGATCTTACTCTATTTTACTCGTTACCTAGGTTGTCCATTCACCAACTGGACGCCGATAACTCAGTCAAATGGCTCTCAGTAATAAGTTATAAATTAATCAGTTGCTGAAATTCAGCACTAGGACTTGAATGTTCTGATCATGGAAAATCCAAGATGATGCATTATTTGCAGACAATTTGATTTAGTTATTGAGGATTCAAAACCTAAACTTGTGCTCTTTCTAAACTTAAGTTTGTAAACCTCACAGAATCTAAAGGTTTTTTACTGCACTTATTAAAGTCTTGAAATTAGTTTCTTAATGTATGTAAATTCTAATCTTCAGAATTTTGAAAACTGTGGAGTTAGTACTTGCAACAGGATCAAAATTTTTTCTTAAATTTGCACTTGAGCAGAATGAAACCCTTCTTCCTGTTTATTCCTTTTTTGAGTGCCATGCAAGAATAGTTTTTTAATTCAAATGAGGAGAGTTTACATTAGTGGCTGAATGAATGAAGATTGCGCTTTCCTGTCCCCCACTCTTCTTTTCTCTTATTCTTCTTTCGATTTAGAGATCCCGTGTAGGATGGTGAAAATGCACTTCTAGGTAGAATGTTTTCATAGGTTAAAATTACTATCCCTGGAAATTTTGTGATGTGATAGCCATATAAGGACATCAGTGTGGTACATCTTTTGTAATTGTTCCTAGTTGATTTCTTAATTATTTCACATGAAATATTATTAATATTATTATTTCCATGAAAAATGAGCGTAGTCGAGGGGTACCCTTGAAAGTTTGGCTGCTGGTCAGCTTGACCCTGTTGGCAAAAACTAATATAATCATGCCAGTTGATTATTCCGTGAAGTTCAAGCCCAAGCAAAGTCATTATCAGGAATGCATTAATGTGTTATCTCTCTCTAAATGCCCCTAAGTGCCCATGCCCAACTTGCTTATCTAGCATATGCTTTCTATCCTGTGTAGGCGTTAAAACATATATGTTGCAAGTTGCCCTAGCTAACCATAGTTTTCTGTGTCTTTTTTGAAAAAGTTAGAATGAGGAGTATGTAAAATTAGCAGAATAATTGTTTTCTTTATGGATCAGGTGGCCTTCTTAAACTTTCATATATTAAGATTTATGTTCTTTCATGTGTTGAGACACACGTTTGTTATTATTTGCAGCACTTTAAAAAAAAATACGAAGTAAAAGTTTACATGTTAGCTCTCTCCAGGGATCTTGCTAAAGGCATTAAAATGTAATTCTTGAGCTGCTAACAATCAGCTCTTCTTAACAATTGCCATCAATGTATAGTGTATCCAGTGGTACAACATTCTGGTTTTTGATAACAGTGGAACTTGATTTCAGTAACATAGGGGCATGCTCTGTGTCCTAGCATTCAAAAAGTTACCTGTTTCTATAATGTGATTATTCTTTCTCATTCATTGTACAGTGCAGTATTCAAATTTGTCCTTGTAGCACAAAGATGACTATACCAATTTGGAAAAGATCAGATTCTTAAAACTCTTCATTTGTTTCCAAGCAAACTTACTTTAAGGGAGCTGATTTCTTAGCCTTAAAAGTGTCATTTTTAAGTCTAAAGTGAAACACTTGATTTGAATAAGCTAGTTCATTAAAGATGTTTTCTTACTAAGAGTTATAATATTTCAACACATTTAATTCAACTTAGACTATAAAACTTGCCTGATTGTGGGAAAGGGTTTTATTTATTTTTTTTCCCAAAAATTAGCTGGCATTTTGTTTACAGTGCTTTGAATATTTGACTTTGAAGAAATTGTTGCATTGATACTGAGTTGTGGGGTGCTGATTTAGGTCTTGGTCCATATGAATTTAAAGGAGATTGCTATTTTAGATTGAAGAGAAAGGGGGATAAAGTACCACTTAAACAGAAGAGATGCTCAATTGGATACATTCCTTAGTCATGAATAACGCTTTTTGAAAAATTTCTCAAGCAATGCATTGTGTCCTCCTAACCCTCCTCACCCATTTCTTGGCATAGAATGTAGCAGGACCATAACTGAGAAGCTTATCATTAATGTATAAACCATGAATAGAAGCATTTTGCTGTGATGCCTTTTTATACTTGTCTTTTAAAAATACCCACATCTAGGAGCTTAGGGATGTGAAGATATGATTTGGTTAAGTTGTAGGTAACAGGTTAACCTAAGAAAGGTTTAGAATTTCTACTAAGATTACATGAGCCCGATCTTAGACCTGGTATAGGATATGCAGTAAGTTGTAAGCCGTAAGTTACTTAAAAGGACCAGGGCACCTAATTCTTGTCAGGTTTCCAATTCACCTGGGTGCCATTCATGACTCAAGCTGTTTACAGGAAATATAATTTCCTTAGCAAAGAGTAATCTTTTCCCTTTAAAGAAGTATTGAACTCAGCTTAAAATGCAGAATAAATATATAGAAGTTTGTTAAAAGGGATAGAGAATGACAGTAGGCCTCTCTTTCCTCCACTCCTTGATGGAATGGAGGCGAAGTGGAGATTTCCTGAAGCAAGAAGGAAAGCATGGGTTGTCAAATTTAGAGCTTAGAACATGACTTAAAAAAGTAGTAGGTAAGGGCAAAACAGAAGGAAGTTCTGTTTCTTGGCATATCTTTCTTCATTAAGATGGACAGTGTTTTCTTGTTTTAAAAGTGTTCTTTTGTCTATTTGCCAGCATCTTTTTCACAGTTAGTGCACTGCTGCCACCTGGGAAATGTCTGATTTCATTTTGTACAACTTTGTGTGGTTTTGCCATTGTCATTGAGATGAAGCGATTTTATTTATGAGGTCTATGATTTTAAATACCTAATGCTGTATGATGTGATTTGTTTTGAAGAAATAAATGAAGTGAAAATACTGTTGTCTGAGCATATTTTGGGGTGAGGACAGGACCAGTGAACAGCCGCTGCACTCAAGTTACATATTCATTACCAAAAGCTAATGGACCACTGCTTTGAATAGGGTACCAACATCTGCCAAATCTCACTCTGTAGGTGGAATCTTAATGACTTTGACAGGAGTAACTAAACATGTTTTCTTCTTTTTGACACCAGAGGGCATTTGAAATTTTCCTTCCTTGACTCCAAATTTTCGGGTATGCAATCAGCTCCCGAAAGGTGTAAAGTCAGTGTCTACTGCTGAGTAATTGTGGGAAGGCTAAGTGGTGCCTTTTCATTTATAATAGACTAAGATCTACATGATCTTAGATCTGTTTGGATACTGCAACATCTCTGTGGGAGAACTCTAATCTTACTTGAACAACACTGGAGTTACTAGAATTGACCGGAATTTAGACTCTAACTTGAACTACTTATCCTTTCCTTCTCATTGAAGCTTAAAAATTCTGGAAGTGGAACCATGATGTGGTTTGTGCACCAGGACAAAATACATTTGGGGGAGGGAGGTGGTCAGCATAAATCTAAGAATAAGACAAGTCAAACCTCATTAAAAGGTCTGTAAGGAGTCTCATGGGCTGTGTGATGGCAGCTTGTTGAACAATTAGCTATACCCATAAAGCAATGCTTCTTAAAGTGTGCTCATCATATTACCTGGGAACTTGTTAGAAATGCAAATTCTCAGAAATCCAAAAAAGTGAGGCCAAAAATCTGTTCTGATTCTGATGCATGATAAAGTTTGAGAACTACCATTATAACCACAGTTGTTTAAATGAGTCCGTATCAACTTCCAGAGACCACTGATGACTTAGGTCAGTCCCATGTCCTTAGCTTCATGCAATCCCTTTTAATCCGCTAAAGACAGTCATTAAATTTACAGATAATATAAATATATAAATTCTCTCATAAGTAAATAAATAAAAATCTTATATATCCAGAAGAGACTGATAGTACAATGAATGACAATTCAAAACTCTCGACAGGCTGAAAAACCCCAGGATTGAATATTCTTAAATGTGAAGCCCTGCCCTGAAGTTCTAAAACAGTCTATTATGTGAGTCCAACACAGGTAAAACCTGGCTCTGTAGTTGATTTGATGAAATAGCAATGATATTTTAACTCAAAGTCTATCCCAACAGGGTGATGTGACTTGGGCCACAGAAACAGTGGCATTTTAATAGTTAAAAAATCTAGGGGAAAAAAGGAAGCAATAGTATTAATGTAAACTGCTTTAGGCACATTGCATTGGGGGTTTGGATGAGGGTTTTACATGTAAAACAATGAAAAACAAGTTTGGCAACTGTCATACATGACAGCTGAGGGAACCGGAGAAGAGAAACGAGATCTCAGGTCGATGTGACAACTTCACATTCTGGGAAGCATTGTGTGAAAGATGAAGTAGATCTATTCTCTAAAGCTCTAGAGGAAAGAACTGAGACCAATAAGGGGTGAATATTGCAAAATAAAATTTACCATGAAAACCTAATACAAATACTTGAAGCTCAAGTATTGTGATAAGCCTCCTGCGTTGTGAGAAATAGAGCTAAAAGTAATTAGGTCCCTGACATCTTGAAAATTTTGTTTCAAGGACTAGTTATGAAATAGATACTTAAAAAAAGAATTTCTTCTCTCGGAGAAAAACAATTTTTCTCTGATTTGTTTTTTCCTCTCTACCGTCCCATTAGTGTTTAGAAAGGAGTGCCTTGTGCTGATTAGTAATCCAGCAGAGGCTACAGAGAGGACTTACATATTTGGCAGTAGTATACACTATGCTTGTCTTACTATATCTCTAAGTCGAAAATGAGAGGTTCAGGAATAGAAATCTAGGCATCTCAAATACTTTTCCTATTTAAAAAATTGGTTCTAATGTGGATTGCCTTTGTCCGTATTATGTTTATAGATAATTTTGTGGGTATTTATCTGATGGAATCAAGTGCCAGGGTATCATGAACATACTTCCCTAAGCTCACTGAAGTTATGATTTCCCTATGTGTGAGTTTAAAAAAAAAAAAATGAATTCATGAGCAACAAGCTCTGAACAAATCCTTTCTCTGCTTTTGTGACTGCCTCTTAACTGCTTCTCTGCCTTTCTGTCCTCTAAAATTCCTTCTGTACACCAAGAAGAGTTTTCTGATCTTATTGATGGCATTTCTCCGTATTCAATTGATGGGCTTCATTAGCGAATCTTTAGACATTAGAGCAGGTGTCACAGTGACTCAGCCATGTTCTAAAGCCCTGCAATTGAATAATTGCCGTGGTCTTGAAAGCTATGAATTTGAAGTTTGAAGCTTACTGAAGCTTACTTCAGTCAATGCTGAAGTTAAAAACAAAGTATGGACAAAATTATTCCTGATAATCCCTAAATTGGCTCATAAAGTAGAGCATGTAGATATCAGCACAGCAGTAAGTCCGACACAGCTGGTGTTGAAAGAGTTCATGCTCACTCTTCCAGCGCAGCTCTTTGAGTACCCAACCTACAGCAAGGGGCGGTTCACTAGATCCCATCCATTGGTGGATCCTGGACTCCAATCCCCGATCCCCTGCTTACATGAAGCTGTCAGAAGCACCCCTCAGGATCTCAGCCACCCATTCTGGAATAGAGAAATATCTCCAGGGGAAAAGTCCCAAATGTTGGGTGCCCCACACCTGACCTCTATCCTCACCCTGTTCCAAGCCCAGAAATTCTTCAAATTCTGCACTATATTTTTAGATCCCCACTGCTTCAGCAAGGGAAGTTTGTTTGAATTACCTAGTACAATGTTACAGGATATGGAAGTCCTCAGCAGCACCTTTCACATGATAAACAAGAAACAGCTGCATAAAATTTGTATTAAAAAAGGAGAAGGAGGAGGAGAAATGATCTTGGAAATATCAGGTATGAAGCAAATGATGTAGTATGATTTTTCTGTCATCAATGGTGGAGGAATATAGTAAGAACTTGTCAGTGTTTATTTTAAAAGGCCCAGACTTTTTTCAAGTAACCATGAATATTTCTAGCACAATTCATTTCAATTCTGTTGGATATTTATATTGAATTAGGTAGAAAATATGTCCCTTATGGAATAAGAATAATTGTCTATAGCCATACCACCCTGAATGTGCCCAATCTCATCTGGGATAAGAATAGTTTTTTAGAGTCTATTATATAGGATATTTCACAAAATTACTCATCCTAATTGTGCATGGGACATTACACCTATTAGAATTCCAAACTTTCTTCTACTATGACTTAAATCTTTTGCATTGGAATTGATAAGTCTTTTTCTTAGGAATTTTATTGGCTTGAATTACTTCTCTTGGAGCTTGAATATTATGGAGTAAACTGATCAAACCAAGGTTTTAAACCAATGAAACTACAGAACAGACTCTGAATTATGTTGACTTCTGCCAAAGTGACCCTTCCCATTAGATCCATCCTTTATGATCCAGCCTTATTTTTCTTACTCTTAATCTATAACAATGAAAACTGAGAAAATGATCTTGGATTTGGCTGTAAGCAACTAAAGTCATAATTTATCCATGATAAATTGTTAAGCAGTTTAACAAGCCCTTATTGAGCTATTTCTTGTATGTTGTCAAATACCTTAGGATTTGAGAAGGATAGTCAATTCATTCAATAAGCATTTTTGAATGCTAAGTTTCAGGAACTGCCCTAGGTTCTGGGTATACATGGGTTGGGGGACACAAACAATGCTATAAAAAATTAGAAATACAGGTGTTATGAGGAGAATAATGGGGCGGGGGAGATTCTAATTAAAAGTGGTGAATCTGGGAAAGTCTTTTTGAGAAAGTGACTTAAGTTGAAACCTGAAGCATGAATAGGAGTTAGTCATTTGAAGAGTAAGAAGAGCATTCCAAGTAAGGGGTATAGCATTTGCAAACCCTATATTGCAGGAGGAAATGAAACATTTTCCAGGCCAGTCTGGCCATAGTGTGATACACAGGAAAAGAGGGACATTAGATGAAGTTTTTAGAAGCAAGCAAGGATCCAGATTTGCATCATCAATAAGCTATATTAAGCACTTACCTGAATGCATACTTGCCACATTTTACTTGTTTGTTCATTTTATATGTGTGTCCCCAAATAGTTTGTCCACAGGGGCAGGGACCAGTTCTCCCTTACTACGATTGTATTCTCAGCACCTAACAATGTACTGGCACATAGTGGATATTCATTACATATTTGTATGAATGAACATGTGAATGAATGGAATCAATGTATAACTTAAGAATAAAGTTATCCTAGGGTGCCTGGGTGGCTCAGTTGTTTAAGTATCCAACTCTTGATTTCGGCTCAGGTCATGATCTCTGGATTGTGAGATTGAATCCTGTGTGGGGCTCCGTGCTGGACATGGAGTCAGCTTAAGATTCTCTCCCTCTGTCCCTCCCCAGCCCCCAGCTCACGCTTTCTCTCTCTCTCTAAAAAATAAAAAATTAAATAAAAATAAAAAAATAAAGTTATCCTAAGGTAACTGGAAGGACATTATAGCATATTAAGGAAAGCATCAGATTTATGTTTCTCCCAAGTTCTTTCAACTGCTCTGTAGAGAATGGATTGAAGGGGGCAAGAATGGAAGTGGAGGACCAGTTAGGAGGAGGCTGCTGTAGTAACCTTTTTAAGTGATGATGGCAATAATTATAATAGCACTTGTTGAGTGCTTACAATGTTGAGAGCATTTTTCATGTATTATCTCATGTAATCTTCACAGTAACTCTATGAGATTTATTAAAAGGCATAAACTCTGAAGGACAAAGGGATGGTGGGATTAAAAAACAGCAACAAAATTTTGGAAGCTAGACAGCAGTTGGATGAGTGTTAACTGACCTAGCAGATTTGAAAAAGCTGATCCTAAGTCAGCGACCCTACTTTTTCCATGGAGATCCCCCTCAAAAATTCAAGAATTGGTGACATTAGTACCCCTGAAAACAGAGGTGGGGAAAAAAATCAGGAAGATGGGTGAAGAGTCTGGTTAAGGAACAGTAAGACCTCTCCCATCTTCTCTCCCACTTGGAGCAACTAAGAGCTTGCTTGCTACATCCCCTCTCAGGATAAGTAGGGTCTCTGTACTAAAACTAAGGGAATGAAGTGATGTTTTTATACGCTAGATGCTGAGAGCAATAACCTTCCTGTGCCACTAGGCTCCAAGAATGCGAGCTGCCAGAATTATGCACTTCAGGAAGGATATTGGAAAACTCTTCTCTGAGGATTCCAAACAGGCCATTTTGATACTAAAGATATTGGCATCAAAGATTTTCCAACCAAATGGTCCTATGAGATCACTCTCTAGCAACGTCTACAGTCAACCAGCCCCAGCTATGCCTCAAAATTTAATTAGCTTTTTGTTGGCAAATTCTTAAATTTGAGTGGATAGCCAAGAATCATCAGACATCTGAATATATTCTTTAGTAAGAAACACATAAGCCAAAACAAACAGGAAAAAAAAAGTAACTTGGAGAAAATAGAGACTATATAGAGGCAGAAAAACACTAACGTACTTACATATATGTTCTTAAAGTAATAAGAGAAGATTTTGCATCAATGAAACTGGAGAAAATGTAATAAAAATTCAGAGAACAAACAATAATTCTTGGAAATTGAAAATGCAAGAGAAAGTTGTAGATAAATTTTAAGAAATTGCTCAGTAGCAAAACAAAGAGGTTGAGGTCCAGGAGGTTGTCCAATAACATCCAAATAATAGAAGTTCCCCAAAGAAACAACAACAAAAAGAGAGAGAGAGAGAGAGAGGAAATGGATAGTAGGAATTCATCAAAGAAATAATTCAAGAAAATACGGAATGTCATGAATTTCCAGACTGGATTTACTGAGTATCCAGAATATAGACTCACTTCAAAACACATCATTATGAAAACTCAGAATACTGAAAACAAAGAGAAAGCCTTAAACTTAGAATCATAGATGCTTTGGGCTTTGCAATAACAGCACTGAAAGCTAGCAGATACTAATCTAAAATTCTGTACCCTGACAAGCTATCAATCAAATGTGTGGCTAGAATATCAATACTTCAGACATGTATGATCTTACACACTTTCTCGGGAAACTACTGGAAAATATCCTTTCACTTCTTTCTTTTGTTGGAGTAACTGGATCTCATATCTCCCTCTTTCCTGAGTTAGCTCTCTCAGTTTGGTAAAACACATTTTCCAGTAGGATGATGAAGACAGATATGAAAATGACAGCCATGCAACAGGCTACAGAAAAACCTATCCAGATGGAAGTAAATCAGAATGCTCTGAAAAATGTTTCTTCACGATGAAACTAATGATATGCTACTATATTTGAAAGTATTGAGAGGAGACCTACACAGTGGGCAAGAATGGAAGGACAAAAAAGATAAATAGAAAAGGAAAAGTACACATAGTATCTCAGAGCCCACCTGTCATAGCATTTATTTACATGAAGAAGCAAAGAATCAAACCAGCAAGTGGCTCCAGAAACACTACACATAAATGTTGTATATTCGAATGCTGATGGGCATTATTATTTTTTTAACTCTTTTTTTAAAAGATTTTATTTGATAGAGAGAGAGAGAAAGAGCACAAGCAAGGGAGAGGGGCAGAGGGAGACTGAGGGGCAGAGGGAGACGGAGAGGCAGGCTCCCTGCTGAGCAGGGAGCCCAACACAGGGCTCAATGATCTCAGCACCCTGAGATCATGACCTGAGCTGAAGGCAGACACTTAACCGACTGAGTGACCTGGGCACCCCCTGATGGGCATTAGTTTAGTAGAAAGGTCAAAAAGATGATGTAAGAGAGAGGAATGCAAGGATAGAGTTTGTGAGATGAGATCCAGAGCACACATGGATGATGGGGTTTTATCGGAAAAACATTTTCTTTGTTGTACCAAAAGAGAAGAAGAAAATGGGTGCAAAGAAAGCAGGTTTGTAAATGTGATGGGAATGGGAAGGCACAGGGTAATAGTATGTCAAAAGACAAGATTTAGAAAAAATAATAAGCAAATCTGTGGCAGTAGATGACTTGTCTACCAACACGATCTCCAAAAATGAAGTTTTTAGGGCAATTTTCTTAAGTAAAGGACTTCAGTTGCTAAAAAGTTCATCATCAGTTTTGGCATTAATATGTAACTACTATAATACAATAGAGGAGTCATACTCAGAAGTATCTGATGTTCTTCATGAATTCAAATTTTACAGGGAGAAAAAAAAAGGACAGTTACATCCTGGTGGGTTAAATTCAGAGATGTATATGCTGTGTTAGGAGATTACAGTGAAGCAGCACCTAACATTCCTTTCCAAAAGAGGGTGGAACTTGAGTTGAAACTTGAAAGAAGGATAAGACTAAGCCAGGAGGGCATCATAGGAATGGGTGCAAGCAGAGGGTACGGCATGTGCAAAGGCCCAGAAACATGAAAGCGTGGCAGTTTCAGAAATATTAGGTGTGACTGTAATAAACAATATGGATGAATATGTGAGAGGAGAAGCATGTAAGGTCTGCTCATGAAGGTCTTTCTGTGTCACATGGGGACTTGGAATTTAGTCCTGAATGCTATGAAAATGCATTCTTCCATGTATTGAGAGGATCAATAACTCAGATAATCTATAGATCCATCTATAAAATGGAAGATGTGAAACAAGACCTTCCTGTGGTCTCTTCACATCTTCAGTGGTCCATGACCAGATAACTAGTGCAATCCTGAAGCAGACTAGAGAGCACGAAGAGCTGGAATGATCTCACAGGAGATAGGGGAGGACTCTATGAAGCGTGGAGTCTGGGTGAGAATATGGCGATGCAATTAGCTGGCATGGGGAAAGGGGACATGTTTGGGGTCGGGGGCAGGGGGACAAGATGATTTCAATTTTGAACATGTTAAGATTTGGCATTACTTACAAAACTCTCTGATCCTAATAGATGATCTCAGATCTCAAACTTTCATTAGCACTAGAAGGTAAAGGACTACTGAATCCTCCAAATTTCCGTGGTAGGTGGGCCAAAGAGATACTGATCTCAAAAAAGAAAGAAAAAAAAAAGCTACTCCCAAGAACTACTTAATGATTAATTTCAGAATTTCTTCATCCAAACCCACTTAATTACACCCTTTAGTTCTCCTCTAATTATTTTAGGCTTAACACTAATACCACTTTGGTAAGAAAACTTGGTGATCTATTTGATGTCTTAATATGGCCAATCAATTCCATGGCTTATAGCCAAATTATAATCACCCTCATCTGAACCCTTCTCTAGTTGTCTTCTCCTTAAAGACAGCTCTTGGTACTACTTGAGGAATAAAACCTCTCCTTCCCCTGATGTTGGAAAAACACTCAGACCCAGCATACAGTATCATGCTCAATACCGTGAACTTGGTGGGCACCCTTTGTTTCTTAAGGATGGTGATAAAACATGTTCAAAGTCCCTTCATTTTTCCTTTGGAGAAGAAAGGGAGAAGAAAGGCACTGATAGGATGTGACTATAATGTGAATGAATAAGTATCATGAATGTTTAGATTGGAGGTCTACAGCTATTTTGCAGAGAACTCAACTTTATAAGGGACCCAAGGAGGAAAGATTAACCAATGATTATGGTACATTTTGGTTTTGAAGTAGTGTGTGTGTGTGTGTGTGTGTGTGTGTGTGTGCGTGTGTGTGAAATGCACTTGGGTAGGGGAAATGAGATACCTCAGTAGGAGATTGTACTGAGGAAGGAAACCATACACTAGCCTCTGTCTGTCAAGGAGATGACCATACCAAAACAACATACAGGCTGGAGAAGGAGGGAGGACATAGGTGAGTCAGGTGAACTGGACCATAATTAGTTTTCACAGAGTCAGGTCATCAAACAGGAATTCATATACAAAAAGCAATGACACTTTCCTCCTCAAACGATGACCTACATCAACTGTGGAGCCTTAGTCCTTCAAGTGTTTCTGATTTTGGAAGGCCTGTCTTTCCCCTGGTCCAGGTCTCCTTTAGAGACTTGGTATTTTTCCAAGCAAAAACAAAAAAAGCAAAGCAAAAAAGATTCCAGGGTAAAACATCTAAAGATATGGAGAAGGAAGAACATTCAAATTCAGGATAGCGGTTCAATTCAGTGGGGGCATATGTGTGTTTTGAGGAGGTAGGAGGGAAGGGAGGGCAAATCTTGGAAGTAACTTCAGCTGTAATGTTCTATTTCTTGAACTGGGTGTTGGTACAGTGGTGTCTGTTATGCCAGGGCATCTGAAATATTTCATAATTTTCAATAAGAGATGTATGTCTAAAAGGAAAGAGAGGAACAGAACAATCATTTTGTCTATGTCCCTAGTTCTACCTGTGAAAAGAAAGGAGCCCTTCCTGATTATACTAATTTTATTATAAACTGAAAAACTGTTTGTTCGCAAACAAGACTGTGCTATCATCTTTGAAGTTAATGCTCATGAGTCAAATTCATTTTTCTAGCAAATGTTCAAATCGCACACCTATGAAGCTGGATAAACTTCAGTGATTCCATCCGTGGGTGTAACTCTAGCTGCACTGAACTCCTGCTGATGTGGATGGAGGTGCCTTTCCTGTTTTGTTACTACTATGACATCGTGCATGTTTGAGTGACACACCATGAAGAGAGGTCGCCACCCTTCAATGTTCAGTCAGCTCGTTACCCATATGCTGCTGATAGGGTACTTGGTTATCTCAGGCTTCCTCCTTCCTTCTCACTAGTCCTTCCCCATTTCTTCTCTGTCTTGGCCCCAGCATCATTGCACTTCTTATTTCCTACCCAACCGTGATCACAGGAAGAGAAAAGATTGAAAGGCATGTGTCATCTTGTTAATAGAGATATGAACGGCTACAAGACAGCAATGAGATGGGAAAGGATTAATCTAATTGTTAGAATTAGGCCTGCAAATTACATTTCCTACTTGGGAATTTCTCCAAAACAGAGGCAGACTGGCATCATACTGACGCATGGCAAGCTGGACATCGTACTGCCTGAATTGAAATCCCTGCTCTGCTACCTCCTAGCTAGTGATCTTATCCAAGTTATTTCACCACCCTGTAAAATTTGTATATTAATAGTGCCTACCTTTTGAAGTTGAAATAAAGATTAAATGAAATGATGCATGAAAATGCTCAGCACAACATAATACCTGGTACATAGCAAGAGCTCAATAAATGTTGGCGATTATTATATGCTTTGATTTTAATTTTTCTTCTTGCCCTTTTGGTATCAAGGATAACCTCTATGTAGGAAAATCGAGCTTCCAGGCAAAAGTCCTACCTGGTAAAAGTGGCCTCCACACCTGGAGGGAGGTGTTTTCCTGAAAGCAGTGATTTCTTCCACCTACTTCCTTCTCCCTACTCTCATCAGGTTGTTTTAACAACAGATGCAAAGAGTCTGCCTATGGAAGGAGACAGGTCACTACACTGGTTGGAAGCTTATTTTGTTTTTAGGTCTTCAGATTCATTGCTACCTTCCAGGAACAGCTGAAAGAGACCAGAGACCCAAATGACAGCATGCATGTTCCCTCCTTTGAGGCTGTCCAGCCACTTTTTCATCAGTACAGGGGCCTCTTGGGAGAGAAAACAGTTTCATGCCCCCCAGAACTAAATGAGGTTAAGAAGGTCATTGCCAAGCAGTGGGGGCAAGGGTGTCTCAGCTTCAGCAGGCTTACACCCCTTTTCCAGCAGTCCTGAGTGGAGGTGCTAGTAGTAAGAGCCGCTAGGAAGAGGCTTGACGGTGAAAGTGCTTCTGCACAGCTAGAAAAGCTACTGACAAAACTGGCCCCAGTGGCTTTTAACTTGGAGAATTCCAGGGAATACCTACCTCCAAGAAAAGGAAAGCAGTTCTAGATAGAAAATCACGTTTCCAACAGACACAAAGAAAAGCATACTGCCTGTCTGTGTTTCTTCGTATTGAAAATTTAAAATAATGTCTTTTACCTGCTCCCTCCCTGCCAACTCTCCTCTTCCAGTCTGAGCCCAAACGTGTCTCCTCCTTCCAGCCTTCCTATTTCTTTTCTTTTTTTTTTTTTTTCTTTATTGGCTTTAACCAGGGAAGGGGAGGGCAAGAGATGATTGGCTCCATGAGAGCAGCCTGGCCCTGCCCATCCCCCTCCCACACCCTCCCAGTGGAAACAGCTGGAATGAGAAGTAGGGAGGGAAGGCTGGGATTGGCTGTGAGTCAGTGGCAGGGTGGGGTGGGGCAGCACGGATGAAACATTTACCTGTCCAGGTAAGTCTGGAGGAGGTCAAAAGAAGAAAACGGTGGAAGGCAGAGGAAGCAGTCTCTGTCTCCGTCTCTGCCCTTGGCAATAAAAGGGTATTTCTCTCCTCTCTTCAGCCCCTCATCCAGTGAAGGTGAGTTAATCACTAACCAACTATTGCTTATTCTGCAACAAGAAGGGGTGCTTTGTGGGAAGTCAGAGCCACAGGGTTGTGGGGAGCCCTGTGCACCCCAGCCAGGGGGCTTTCCTCTCTGTTCCTCAACTCTGTAAGGCCAGTCTGGGAGCAGAGTAGACTGATAGCTTCTTAAGGTTGGAATGTTTTTGTGGAGACCAGGGCTGAGATGCATTTTTTTTTTCATCTGCTTATTTCATTGGATAAGCATATTTTGCAGACAACAAGAAAAATAAAATAGGTTTGTTTTGGAAATTTCCATCTCTGAGCAATTGAAACTGAGTTGTGATTTTGGAAAGGAAGAGTTAGAGTACAGGGAGTTAAAATGGGGGATCACCCAGGGGAGAAAAGTGCCTTAGTTTCTCCATTGCATTTCCAAAAGGAAATTTTCCCCTGGCTTTATCAACTCAATGTCTATCTTTATTTAAATAAAGGGTGCAGTGTGTGTGTGTGTGTGTGTGTGTTCAATAATGGTACCGTGATAATGGAGCTCTCTGTGGACAAGCGTGTAAGGTATGAGGTGTGCTAGGTTGTTTGTAAGGGGATGTGAGGCTCAGAAAACTCCAACTCAGACTACCAGTTCGTCTTTGGAAAACCCACGGATAATCTAGTTAAAAGGTTCAACTCAGTTAATGTTCCGACTTTGCCTGCTATTAGACACAGAGACTGGCAAATAGAAAGCCGCTTGCTGGGCTGTGCCAGGACCCCACCCACATTAACATTGCACGGTAGTACCTCGAAACTGGTAGGAGTTCTCAGTGGGGCTCGGGCCAAAGTAGGGTGGCGGAGTCCACAGACAGAAGAACCAGACCACTGTGGTGGCTTGGCTTTGTCTTCCTCCAGGTGTCCCAGCTGACAGAATGTGTGGCAGGTTTACCTGCACAAAGAAGCTGGATGTCAAAGTCAATTCAGAGTAGCAAGTCAGCTCTCCATTATCCACCTTGCACAGGGAGGTGTTAACATTCTGGCCCCTAACTTCGCCTCTTTTCCTCCTGCGGCAGGAAAGAGCGAAGTGGGAAGACCCCCGTGCCAGGCTCCCAGGGCCTGGCACCTGCAAGCCCTGAGCAAATGTGGGTTTCCAGTCCTGGCGACCGGAGGTTTCGGTTTTAGCTGAGCCCACACCACAGAACCAGCCCACCAAACTCACTGACTGAGAGCTGCCATCCGTGGTGAACTTGTCAGTGATAAGGTAACCTGCAGTGTCGAACAAAGCTCTTCTGTGCAGAAGATAGGTCGACCCACCCTTTGCCTCAAACCCACCTGTGAAATAGGAGATTATAATGTTGACTAAACACACTCAGAAACTTGGCCATGTGCTCATGGAGAAGCATATACACGTGGTGCAACTTATAGTCCTCCTGGCATTTTTCTTAGGATGTTCCCCAGCCTGAGGCATATTTCTGGACAGTCAGCAAGAAGGAGAGACACGTGGTCTGAGAGAAATAGGAAATCTCTTTGACTAGTGGGGAGAGAAGTTGAGCTCTTGAAAGATATGGGGGTGGGCTCACGGGAGGAGGGTGACAAGGGGGATTTGGGCCTGTTTAGAAGGTACAAAGAGGAATGGGGCTGGAGCCCTGCGCACCCCCACTCCCCCACCCATGCCAGAATTCCTCATGCTCTTTATTTACTTTCCTCCAAGACTTGGCTGGTTTCAGTGGAGTAGTTAATGTTTAATGTCTTTTGCACGGGTTGCCCTGACTATAGGCTGTGCATATTTCATAACCCATTTCCTCCTCCCCTCAAATCCTCCAAAGAGGTCAAGGGTTAAAAGATACCAAACTCTCACCTTGAGAGTTTTGCTTGTTTCTCAGGCTTCTTATCAGGTAGGAATACCTCAGGTTTCGATGGCTGCCCTGAAATAGTCCCCAAGTTTCAAGGTTGTAAAGTTGGTGAAAGGAAATGCAGCATCCAGGTAGGCCAAAGTGGCGAAGGAGAGTGGAAGGGTGGGACAAAGAGAGGAGACTCTTTATTTTTTTTTTTTAAAGATTATATTTATTTGAGAAAGAGAGAGGGAGTACAAGCAGGGGGAGCGGTAGAGGGAGAGGGAGAAGCAGGCTCTCTGCTGAGCAGGGAGCCCGATGTGGGGCTCAATCCCAGGACTCCAGGATCATGACCTGAGCTGAAGGCAGACGCTTAACCGACTGAGCCACCCAGGTGCCCCAAGAGAGGAGACTCTTAATGGTTCTGGCTCTTTGGATCAGAAAATGAGGCCTGGAGACAAGATGCAAGTGCCTTAGAGCTCATTTGGCCTTGGTTTTGGGTTCAGATTCAGCTCTGCAGGGATTCCCTAGTGCCTGATGACACGATCTTCAGTGACATTTGGTGTCATTTGTTTACTCTGGAAATATCTATCGTGGGGGCAAAAAGCTGGCCTGGAATCATAAAGCGGAATCAGATGATTTCGAGGGTTTAAGGTGTGAAGTAGAAGGAGAAGGGTGATCTTACGGCTTTTCGTGTTTAGCCAGGGGTGGCTGATGACCCTTCTTTAGGTCCATGGCCCTCTTGCATCCCTGGAGGGGCTGCAATCCACATGCTGTTATAGGTCATCCCCTGCTTCCCTTTGGAAGGGGAAGTGGAAAGAGCCCCAGATTTCTCATCTGTCAAAGGAGAAAATATCGCATCTTGCCTTAATTATCAGGCTATTTTAAAGATCTCATTAGCATATCGAAAGCACTTTGTAAGCTATACGGTGCTATGTGTTTTTGAAGCAGTGCAATTCATATTGTTTCTCTCACTTCCAGCTACTTTAGTTACTTCCAGCTACTTAGTTCCAAAATGGGAGTGTGATAGGTTGCCCCGGGAGGAAGGAGAGGCTAGCTAGCGAGCCACCATACAGTCCGAAGAGTACTTAGAAGAACAAAGGTAGTAATTGTTTTTGAAAAGAAGAGGCAACATCTGGTCACCCATTCACAGAGAATATTATATTAACTACAGTGATTAATACAGTATTAATAATTACTGTATTAATTACAGTATTAATAATTAATACTTACGATTTTACAGAAATATTTTAAGAAAACTAGAGCCAAAAACTAGACCCTTGGATTTACAATGACTACTTGGAAACCATGCCTTTGCCTTATAAGTTTTGCTTGCCCCACGTCTCTTAGGTGCTTATAAATGTTAGTTTAACTGAAGCATTGCCCCAATTCCATTGAGCCACCTATCCTCAGGGAAATAAAATACATAGGAAAGAGTTTATAGTAATAGGGTAAGAGCCAACAAAAAAGAGGTCTTCCAACAGCTTAACTCAACAGTTACTAGAACAGATGACAAGTTTATTTGTCCAGCATTTTCTGAGCGCCTTCTGTGTGCCTAGGCTTCTGAGCAATGCATCTCTTTGGCTGTAATGGCCTCAGCCCTACAGAATGTTAAGAATGAGTTAGTACCTTCTGGATATAAACAGTCATGAATGGAGTGGATGGCTAAGGTGACTGAATTCCATCCACATGATTTCTCATGTTTCTGTTTCTTTGGAGTTCTGGGGATTGGGAAAGTAACCTCATGAAGAAACCTGAAGGACTACTTTACCCGATGTTGATTTATTGCTAGGTTTCTTTGGCGTCTCTGTCCCCTCTGGTCCTGTCTCTATCTCCTGAGAGGGTCTGGACCCTTACGAACTCCGTGTGTCTGGCTCACTGGGATTTTTTCCTCTTCTTTCCCCATTGTCCTGCCCCACTTGCAGGCCTCCCCCAAAGCAGGAGAGGAGCTCCATGAGGCTGCGTGCTTCTCCGCTCTACAGGGTTGGCACCCTGACTCACCCAGCACAGCCCAAAACTGACTTGGACCTGGAAGCAGTTATTAGCAAGGGGCCGAAGGGACAACCTCTCTGGGATCCAAACCCCAGGTCCCAAGATCTATTTCTATTTATAGAACACAGTTTTCCTAGGACATTTTATCTAGTATTGGGAGGGTAGGAAAGGGGGTTAAAAATACAGCATGGTGTCACAGGAAAAATAGGGATTCAGAACCAGACAAACTGGATTCCGATTCTAGCTCTCCCCAAATTCTCAATTTGACCTTGCAACTGTCTTTTAAACTAAATTCTTCCAGGATTTCATTTTAACATAAGAGAGTCACCTCTGGCCTTTTCAGACCTTGACTGAAATTTTCAGAAGGAAGATAGTACTGCCTTCCTTTGCTATTACTGGTGGTACAGTGAATTAGGAACTTTTTTTTCCCTACGAGTTGGAGTCAGGGGGAAGCCAAATAGGCCACTTCTCTTGTTCA
The DNA here is from genome assembly GCF_002201575.2 of Neomonachus schauinslandi. Classification (NCBI taxonomy): domain Eukaryota; kingdom Metazoa; phylum Chordata; class Mammalia; order Carnivora; family Phocidae; genus Neomonachus; species Neomonachus schauinslandi. The sequence goes on along the minus strand of NC_058408.1, from coordinate 32,907,513 downwards.
TTTGACAAAGTTTAGGGAACTTCACTGGAAATAAGCGCAACATCGAGGGGTGGTGCCCAAGAGGGAAACTGGGTTTGTGTCAGCCTCTGGGCTCATGTGCGTGCCTCCCAGACTAGGGAGGTGATTGATGGTGGCTGTGGGGGGTGGAGGGGGGTGATGGTGATGGTGTTGGCTCAGATGGCAGCGAACAGTTACTGCACAATGTGTTTTATGTGCAGTATATCAGTATTTGTTCGCGATAACCCTATGTGGTTGGTACTACTGAGGACCCTGTTCCTTCTCTCCCATTTAACCCAAACCCTTCTTTTCTAAACTTTTGTTGCCTTACTTCAGTTTGTTTTGATCCTAGATGGATCTTGCCTTTTTCTTATTACAAGAACAGTAGCAGTTCTTATCTTATTCATTAAGTATTTACTACCAACTAAGCTGTGCTAACTGTTCTCATTTAACCCTATATTCACCTGATTTAATGAGAAAAACGGAGTCAAAGAGTAATTTGCCTCAAGTCACATAACTGGAAAGGGTGGAAGTGGGATTTGAATCCAGATCTGACTGCCTCCAGAACCCATGTACTGTTTGGAGTGATGGAAATGTAGGTTAAGCCCCCTGATTCAGAGAAAGAAGGCCACCAGGAGTGATGGAATCTTCTTTCTGATTAGACTGCTCCCCGCCCCCACCCCCTGCCCGGCCCTCCCCACCTGTACTAAGTCCGCCCTTCTGCACGTGCCCGAGCCCGCTTCTGTGTCCTTCCACGCAGGCCGGGAGGTTTGGGTGACGGCTGTTCACGGCCCCTTCCAGCTCTCTATTTGCTGGGCGTCCCTGCTGCCACGCTGCTCCAGGGCCTGGGCAGAGCCTTGCCAGAGAGCCTCAGCTCGGCTCACACGTGGCTTTGATTCTTCTCTTTTCAGGCCGGCTTGGGACACTCTCCACTTCCCTCCGCTTCCCCTCTGGGAGCCCTTTTCACCGCCCCCTCGCACCTTGCTTCGGGCGATGCCCCAGAGCGAGCTGTGGCCAGCGGGGCCTGGCTCGGAACCCGTGACCCACATCGGCAGCTGTGACAGCATCATGAGCACCACGTCCACCCGCTCTGGATCTGTACGTACTCTCGGTCCTGCCGCCTGGCCGGCTCTCTGCACGCCCGCCCCGCCCCGCCCCGCACCTGCCCTGCCCACCACCGGCCTCACTGCTCCTCCGCTTTCCTCTTCCTCCTCAGAAGTGAATCACACCAGTTGGTATTTCTGCCTCTGATCCACCCTGGTTTTCTAGAGAATAAGGTGGGACCGCCCCAAAGAGCAGGAGGACAGATGAGACTTGCTCCCGGTTTTCATTCATTGGGGGCTAAGTTGAGGTGAGAGCGAGGGCCAGTGATCTGAGCTCCTGGTGGAAAGGATGGATGGTAGATCCCTGGAGCACAGGTATTCCCGAAGTCTTCTGCAGCAAGCTACATTCCTTTTAGGAAGATCAAAGAGAAAAGAGTGATTAGGAGCCTGGGTTCTGGAGCCAAGCAGGTCTGAATTCTCTACCTATAAGCCGAATGGCCTTGGGCAAATTACTTAATTTCTGTAAGCTTCAGTCTCCTCAATTTTTGGGTGGGGATAATGTAAACACCGAAATCATAGGGTCCTCCGGGAGAGTACAAGACATGCATATAAAGTACTTAGCACATGCCTCTATGTAGAAAAGAAGTAGCCTATCTCTATGAGCAGCGATTCAGAATCTTCCAAAGTCATTGTGTTTAACAGTGAGTGTGGCATGTAGTAAATTGTAATTTTTCTGGGAATGAATGTAAATCTCAGTTGCCGTAAGGCTGGTGTGAAAGAGTGAAGTCCGCCGTATGTCCATATGTAAGCATGCCTTTGTTCTTGCTATTCATCATGTACATAATAACCCTTGAGAATTTATACTTTATTGCTTTATATCCTATAGAGGTACTTGGAAATTTAAGGATTATAAGGATCTCTACCAAATGTCAAAGATGTTTAATATAGTCTGAGTTTTGATATGTAAAAATTGAGTAGAGAAAGCAGTGCACTCTCTCTCTCTCTCTCTCACACACACACACACACACACACACTCCAAAGTGCCCACAATCTGTATATCACTTCTTTTTGACCTGAGATGATGGGACCCCAGAGACATCTTTCTGTTTCTGTTAGGCTGAGGCCAATTTGAGCAGTCACATACTACTGGACAGGGATTGTCCAGTGGCAGGGATTGTGGCAGGGATTAAAGGTTTTCAAAGTGCATCCTCCACAAAGGAGAAATTCAGAGTTGGCTTATCTTTGGCAAGGCTAGTTTAGGAAGAAAAGGGCAGTAAAGAAGATTTTGTTCAGGGAACCCCTGGAATTGACTTCAGGGCTTCCAAGGGCTGCATGTGGGGCTTCCTTTGACATGTAAGCCTCACTTTTGTCAACTGACAGATGGCTCTTTAAGGAGCCAGGGGAACTGGTAGGGTTATTCTGACAACCATCTCCCAGGATATATTTAGGGCTGTCTCAAAATCTTCCCCGGCCATCTGAGCGGGTCTGGAGAATATATAACTCTGAAGTATCTCAAATATTAGGAAGAGGGTTGAGATACACGCCAGGAAGGGACTCAAGCCAAATTTCTTACATTTCCATTTGCCCTTTTGGTTTTCCCTTCAACCTTCAACTTTAGAGAGAGCGACCATTCTCTGGATCTTGCTGGCCTTGTAGAACATAAGCAATAACCATTTAAAATGGCCATAACACTTTTTTCCAAACATCCCTATGTGCTTTTTCATCATGACAATTATTTACTCTAATATCTACTTGATATTTCACACTAAGTTGCTTTCTCCTCCTCCCATACCCGTCCAGTTTCTCTCCCCTCCCCGCTTCAAGTTAATATTTGCTTAAGAAATGCACAATTATTTGAATGTTAGCCAGAGCCACATGCCACCAAGAAAGTAAATACACGAAGGAAAAAGTCCTGTATGGAATGCATTTCAAAGTCAAGTATAAATTATTCAGTAAATGTATCTGTGGCTAGTCATGCCACTGTTCCCATTGGCCTGACAGCCAGTGCTTGGCGGCAGTTTCTTGTTTGTCCTCATACTGCCCTTGACATACCAGATCGCGGATGCAAAAGTCCTTTGAAAAGTTAAAAACAATACCATTCAAGTTTAAGGTCAAATCATTATGTTGTCCATGTCCCTTAGGGCTAAATCAGAGACACACAAAGTGAAGCGCTTGACACAGGTCACACAGAGGACCCAGAATTAGAACCTGGGACTGCTTCTGATCTGTTCCCCTAAGTCCTGCAGCCAGGACTGGGTGAAAAAGGTCGATTGCCATCTGGCTGCCCAGCGCTGGGTGCTAGCGGGCCAACAGCCCGGCAGTGTCTGCCCCGTCCGTGCCTGCAGTTTCAGGAGGCAATCCCTGCAGCACACGTTTGCGGAGAAGCCTCTCAGAAGGGTTTCCAGCTCTTCAGCATTCCTTCAGGACACGGGTGGTTCTCAGCCCCACCAGTTTCTGTGGAGCTCCCTCTCACAGCTCCCTCTCCCTCTCTGTCCTCCACGCCTCATTCCAGAGTGATAGCAGCTACGACTTCCTGTCCGCTGAAGAGAAAGAGTGTCTGCTCTTCCTGGAGGAGACCATCGGCTCACTGGACACTGAGGCTGACAGTGGACTGTCCACTGACGAGTCTGAGCAAGACACAGCTCCTCAAGGCCCCCGAGCTCTGCCCATAACCCAGCCTGCTCCCCAGGGTAAGAGAGACTGTCTGGGGTGGCACCTTGGGCAAACCCAGAAACCAGTGCATCTTTATGGCTGCTTTGTACCTCGCTTGCCCTGTGCTCTAAGGGTCACGGGCAGAAGAAACAACAGCACTCCTCTCCACACTCCTGGCTAGAATTAAGGTCTTGTCCTAGAGAGGAGGAGGGACTGCTGATAAGCCAGCTTCCTCTGTCTTTCTATGAAGTCTCATAGAAGGCCTGGAGGGAAAAGCGTTTGACTAGCTCCCGTCCTCTCACAGAGAAATTCTGAAGAGACATGACCACAGAGGTGTGGGAGGGATTTGGGGAGCGGTGGGTGGTTGCTCTGGGGACACTAAGTGAGTCTGGAGAGCTAATCTGGGTGGTCCAGGAGGATCAGGTTGCAAGAGATAAGAGGGAAGGGCTCCCTTAACTTCAGTGGGTGGCAACCTGAGGCTCCTGGGAGAGAGTGTGGAAGCCAGTAGTAGTGGGGCTCCGTAGAACGGGGCCAGGATGACACGCAAGTGTGGCCATGACCGCGGGGCCATATATCCCAGAGTGAGGGGGGCACTTGACTCCTGACGACAGCCCCACTGGTATCGGGACTGCAACCATGTATTCATCCATTTAGCGAATCTTAACTGACAATGTGTTAGACCCTCTGTGGAGATAGCGCACTAAATGGGGGCACCTGCCTAGCTTGCACCTGCCTAGCTTGCTGGAAGGACGGAGCCCATGTGACTTTCTGGTGTGGGGACAGCTGTAGCCTCAGGAATCATTCAGGTGCTTATAGAAAGTGAAGGTGGGGGCACGTGGGTGGCTCAGACAGTTAAGCGTCTGCCTTCGGCTCAGGTCATGATCTCAGGGTTCTGGATCAAGCCCTGCTCAGTGGGGAGCTTCTCCCTCTCCTTCTGCCCCTCCCCCTGGCTCATGCTCTCCACCTCCTCTCAAATAAATAAATAAAATCTTAAAAAAAAAAGAGAGAGAGAGTGAAGGTGGAGGAAGGCAGAAGTCTGGTCCAATCAAGAGCACATCGGCTGTTGATGCTATTCATGTTCAGTGCTTCCCCTGAACTTTGTTACCTGGGCGCCCGCCCCAGGGTAGCTGGCGGGCTGTCCTGAATCTCTCCCCAGTGCTGGTGTTTCTATAGACGGTTAGGAAGAGCTCGAGGCAAGGACATGGAGTTACGTGAGGCTGCTCTTGCCCCAACCCTCATGAAAAATTAATCCTCAGTTGTCAGGAATCTGCTTAGTGTCCATCTGTCAGTCTAAATGATATCCAGGCAACAGTGTGGTCCCTTTAAGAGCAAACAATCAACAAAAAACAAAACCCATTGCTAGGTGGAGATCAGAGTTCAGGAAGTATTTGCTTTGCCCGGGGCAGCAGGGTTCTCACCTCTGTCTACTCTTCTTTGCCTGTTCTCCGGGACCCTCACAGGATATCCAGGGGAGAAGACCGTTCAGCAAGGACCAGAGCCAAGGAGAGGGACTCAGCCCAGCTCAACCCATCTGCCTGAGCCCCAAGGCCTGGGCCTCAGGTCTGGCTCCTATAGCCTCCCCAGAAATATCCACATCGGCAGCAACCAGAACCTCAGGAAAAGCACCACCCAGACTAATAGCCACTGCCCGGGGGAACCGGAGGGGCTCGTTCCCGAGCCTAAGAAAGAGCAGGTCAGCCAAAGCAGTGAGCCCAGCCAGGCTCCAGCCGGCCCCCAGCTGCCTGCCCGGCAGTTGGACACAGTGCCCATCCCTCCGCCAGAGGCCTTCCGGGACGGCCAGCCCGAGCCACGCGAGCGAGGCCGCCTGCCCCTGGGGCCCGGGCAGCAGAGCCACGCGTCACTCCGCCCCCAGGAGAGCAAGGAGACTTCCTCAGAGGCCATGTCCCAAAAGGCCAGCGAGAAAGGCTCGTCAGGGGAACTAGGGCAGCCTCGGCCTCCTCCCGCCACGTCATCTCAGACTGTGAGAGCCGGAGATGCTCCCGTCCCACCAGGGGGGGACCCCAGTGCCCGGCTGGCCCCCCTCACAGCCTCTAAGCCCCGGAAGCTGCCACCCAACATCGTTCTGAAGAGCAGTCGAAGCAGTTTCCACAGCGAGCCCCAGAACTGGCTGTCCCGCCACTCGGAGGCCGGCCCCGGAGACTCGGGCCTGGCCTCGTCCTCGCTGCAGGAGCAGAAGAAGGCGCGCCGAGAAGCCCTAGAGAAGCTGGGGCTACCCCAGGACCAGGATGAGCCCAGCCCCCACTTAAGTAAACGTGCCAGCTCCACCCGACTCCAGGCCCCCCTCCAGGCTCGGGCTCCGGTTCAGCCTGCAGTTCCAGCTCAGGGCATAGCCACCGTGCCCGCCGGAGGAGAGGCTCCAGCCCCAGCTCCAAGGCAGGGAACTTCTCCGGGGAAGGCCCCGACTCCCACTCCAGCTCAGGGGTCTCCTCCAGGCAAGGGTTTGATTCCTGCCCAGGAACCCACTTCAGGGAAGGCGCCAGCTGCCAAATCCATGCCAGTTCCTATCCCTAAGGCCCCTGGGGTAAGTAGGCCCCTGACCCAGCCAAGGCCAGACTCAGGGCTGACTCTCCAGGAGAGCAACATCCCTGGCCTGAGACAGATGAACTTCAAGTCCAACACTCTGGAGCGCTCAGGCGTGGGGCTGAGCAGCTACCTCTCGGCTGAGAAAGACCCCAGCCCCAAAACCAGCACCTCTCTGGGCAAAGACTCCTTCTTGGACAAGATGTCTCCTAATGTCTTGCGTAACTCGCGGCCCCGCCCTGCCTCCTTGGGCACGGGGAAGGACTTTGAAGGGATCCAGGTGGGCAAGTTGGCTGAACTGGAGCGGGAGCAGAGCACCAAGCACCTGTCCTACCAAGGACAGAGCCGTGACAAGCTGCCTCGACCCCCCTACGTCAGTGTCAAGATCTCCCCAAAAGGTGTCCCTGATGATCACAGAAGGGAAGCTCTGAAGAAGCTGGGACTGTTGAAGGAGTAGTCACTGGCCCCCAGCATGGCCCCCAGCATAGCCCCACAGCCCCTGCCATACAAGAGGAGGCTTGGGGCCTTTCCCACCCAACAGCTCACAGCTTGGGCACGAGCAGGCTTCTCTCCAGGGCGCTCCTCTCTCTGAGGTGAAGGGGAGGAAGAGGTGGGTCTCCAGGCGTACGCAAAAGTTTATATTCAGAGTGGTTGTGTCAGTGAGTGCCTGCCCAAATCATCCTGAAGGTGATTTCCACAAGACAGTGTGCGTGTGCGTGTATGTGTGTGTGTGTGTGTGTGCGTGTGTGTACCATAGGCTGTAATTATCACTGAAGCTATTTATGTGACACAAGGAGTCATTGCTCAGAGTTCTGCTTGTGTTGGAGATTTTCTTACCGTAGGTAGAGTTCAGCCCAGCCAGAACTGAGGGGACAGAGGTGGCTAAGCCTGAGAAAAAAAGTCAGATGAGACAATGGATGTGCCGGGGCATTAGGCAGATGCCGGGTCATATGAAATGTGGGCCTCCCAGAATCCCCGCATGGAAGGAGACTGGCTCCTACCTTGCAGGATCCCTCTCTCAGTTCTGAACTTCCGGACGGGGCCCAGGAGGAGTAGCTTTGTCATCTCCTCCCCAACTCTACCTTCTCACTGTCCCCAGTCCCGAGGACAGGACACATCCCTGTAACTAAAACTCTCCATTGACTGGGAGCAGGAGGGCTCCAGGTGGCCTGAGGAGGCAGGATAAGTGACCACCCAGCACGCTTCCACTGGGGAGGATCCTGGCCCGTGGGCCTGGCGAATTTATCATCACAAACCGTGCAGTGATCCCTGTCGCTGCTGTCCCTAACCTCCTGCTGCCTACCTCAGCCCGCACACGACTGACCCCAGGGCTGGGCCAACCCTGAGATGGAAGTCTAAGCCCTGAGGCTTTAGAAATACCGAAGAACTATTTGAGGACTTTGTCTCGGCTACTGCATGTAGTTTTGTCCGTTTCTATGGGAAGGCAACCCAGTACATTCTCTGCTAGTTATTCACAGAATATCCGAGCTGGGAAGAATCTTAGAGAGGAAGGAGACTCTCGTGTCCCACACTGTTGGGGAAAGGAAGCCACTCATCCGTGGTCATTCTGCTGTCCTGTAACAGAGCATTGACCCTGGCTTCTCATTCCACGCTGCGTGCCGCCTCCCTCACGCGGCACCCTCAGGATCAGCAATCACATTCAAAGGCTCAGCCCTCAGGCCCTTCAAGATCCTAAGGTGTCTTCTGAAACATCAGAGATTAAACATTGTTCAAGACCATATTGAGTGTTGTTTTTTCTACTATGTCTTTGGAAAGTAGCACTATAATAACTCATTATGAACCCCAATTCCCTGACCATGTTGTGCAACTTGACAAAATGCCAAGAGAGGGTAATAGGAATGGTGGTATCGGCTTGTGGATACACTTTTGGAAATCAGGCACAGCTAGACATGACCCCTGTTTCCCCTAAGGAAATAAATATCATTCATGGCTGCGGTTGGAGCGCAGGATCCCCAGATGTGAGGGGCAGATAAGGGTAACTGTAGTTGGAAAGGTGCCTGTGAGGTCGGCTGAGCATTTCTGGGCTGCATCCTTAGGGACCCAGCACTGTCAAAGCATAGTATTTCTGAAAATGATGAAAAGATTAAGGTACGGACAACAAATGGCTCCACCCTGTCATGGTATGTAGGGTGTGGGTGTGACAGTTTCTGTATATACTCTCACACACACACCCAAAATCCTGTGGCCTTCCTCGCCCTGGGTCAGGACCGGGTCTGTCAGAGCTGATAGGGACTCACACAACTAGCCAAGCCATTCCTTATTACAGACTCCCCCAAAGAGAGTAGGCCCCCTCCTGGCGGACTGGTTTGACACATGCTGTGTTTGGTTGAACTGCTTCATGTGTGTATGTCAGGAGAACCTAGGAACGATCACTTTATTTTTTTTTAATTGCCCTGATTAATAGGGAAACTTGGTGCTACCCATAAAGTAAGACTTGGGAGGAAACCGGGGCCCTCGCATCAACACAGGTGGGTGAGGAGTACCTCCTCTTAAATCCTCACTCCCAGGTAAAGGTGATTATTTCTCCAACAAAACATACTACATACAGCTTGCCTTCTCACTCTGTATCCTCAGCTGGTGACAGGCCCATTCCCCCAGCAACTCCCGTCCTGCTTCCCCAGGTCCTTGCCCTCCAGAGGGCATGTCTTACTCTTAGGATGGTCTTCGGGATTCAAGGATAGGATAATAAACCCAAACCCAGCTGTCCTCATTTTGAAGAGGGGCAAGGGAACCCACCTAGGGACATCTGCCATCCTGAAGGTGAGGCTAGACCGACAGAAGGGGTTTTATCTATCCTCTTTTAGCCATATAGGATTGCTCTTCATTGGTGAAACTGATTGGGTGGAGGCGAGAGTGGGGTCACTGCTGTGTTTGTCCCTTTTTGAAAGATTTTGGATGGAAGTTGTCAAGGCCATTCGCTTGATTTTAAAAACCCGTGTGACAACTCTACTTCCACCTGGACTTGTAACTCGGCTCTAGCCTGCTGCAGTCTTGCTGTTACTGGGAACAAACTATCTGCCAAACAGAGGAGCTGGCTTCTCCTCAGCCTGGCACGGTGGGATCTGTGCCCGTAAGTGTGTTGACAGTTGCTTCTCTAAATCACCCCTCATGTGTTATCCTGGGAGTTCTGTACCCCGACTTGGTGTGGCAGGTCCAAGTGCTTATCCTATACAGCAGTAAAGGGATGGGCCTGGTCACCTCTCAGATACCTCCCTTCATCATGGAAAGTATGGTCTGGCAGAGGCCACGCTGAAACCTGGCTTTGCACAGGCTTGCAAAAGTAGGTATTGATTCCATGGAAGAAAGGGCAGGTGGAGGAGTAGAGAGCAGGCCCTACTTGATGTTATGGGTTAAAGCTGGAAGTGAAGATTTAAGAGTCTACAATACGTATAAGCGTGCGAGATGAACCACTCCATCCCTGATTCGTGATCATATGTGTAGGAAGAGGAGGGTCATACTGTCAAAACGTGAAAACTCATACACTAGAGAAGGTGGAGACCAGTGGGATGTGCAGGAGAAATCATGTCCATCTCAGAATCTAAGGAGGAATGGGGCTGTAAGATTCCCATGCTCTTTTCCTCATGTGAGTGACTACAGAGCATATAGAGCTGGGCTCAATTTGACCTCCATCACTTACCAATATGGGAACCCTGGGGCTGTCACTCTAACTTTTGGGACCTTGGAGTTCTTATCTGTAAAATGGGGATAATAATACCATCCTTTCAATATCATTGAGGTGAACAAATGATATAAAATATATAAAGCTCAGTGCTTGACTTAGTGTAGATACTCAATACATGATAGTATTGTCTTCTGCATCTTATTTCTTTCTTCTCAAAGGGACCAAATGGAGACAGGGTTGGAAGCCAAGAGCTCACCCAATTCAGCTCTGAGAGGAAATAGGAGAGATCTTGCTGCAAGTAAAAGTCCAAAGTACCAACTAGGCTTTGCCACACCCTCCAGGTGACTCAACTTCACCCACGCCAGGACTCCCGGAATTGGAAAAGAAAGGGATCAGTGTGAATATGGTGTTTGTGTCTCAGTGAAGCCAGCTTCTCTATTTCTAAACCCAGCTTTTGATTTATCATCAATGTCTTGTTGCCCATGACCATGTAGTTTACTTTTTTTTGCTTCCTTCAACTTCCTTTTGCTGTGTGGTTCAGGGAACTATATGCTGTTCTATAGTTACTCATTTTTAAAATGGAGAAAAAGAATAAGCACACATAACAGGGGGGAATGATGGCTCAAATCAGGAAGAGATAGAGACTAGAAAAGGTTTCAAGCTTCCTGGGGCATTTTCTAAATAAGGTAGGCATCTTTCAGGAATGAATGAGGTGTTAGTTGGCAGGAAGCAAGAAGGTGTGTTGGATGACTCTGCACATCCTTTGGGATATCAGGGCCCGGGGAATCACAGGAGACATTGCGATCATCACTGCCACCATCTGCCACCATCATCATCATCACTGTCATCACTGACCCTTGGCATTAGAACAGGTGACGTTCTAATTCCAGGCTGTCATTCCCTCTTGCTCATGGCCTATCTGGATCGTTGTCCTTATTCAGCACTTGCCATGTATCCAGGTTTCAAAATAATCTGAAACAGAATGGTATCCTGGCAAAGCTCTGGACCAGATGAGCTTTAGTGAGTCACTTCATCTCACTCATAAAATGGGGAACTTGGACTGGACTACTGCCTAGATCCATGCCAGCTCTGAAACCTATGTTAAAATGAGTCCAAGCAACTTAATTAGAAACACAAACACTCTGCCAAAAATAATCACAATTTAGTCTAAGGTAAAATATACCTCATAGAACCTAAGACCTGGAAGAAAAGTTTTAGATTATCTAATTCAACCTCCCACTCAAAAAGGAATTACATCTATAAGTGGATAAGGATATAGTCAGAAAGATGTATGTCTGAATGGATGGATAGATGGATGGATGGATGGATGGGTAGATGAGAGAGGAGGGGAGAGGATTGAGAACATGGCCAAGAGTGCACGCTTAGGAGTCAAGCTGCCAGGTACTCTGCACCTCAGTTTCCTTTTCAGTTTATTTTTGACTCCTTTAACTTCCTTGGGAAGTTCAGGGAACTATATGCTATTTTACAGTTATTTAGTTTGAACATGGAGTATAAAAAAAAAAAAAGAACTTATAATAGGAATGAACCCTGTAGAAGCAGTAATAATACTTACCTGTTGCAGTTGTTATGAAAACAGAATCCAAATGGAATAATACATATGAAAAACATATAGCACATTGCTCAATAAATGGAATCTATTGGGCACCTGGGTGGCTCAGTGGGTTAAGCATCTACCTTCAACTCAGGTCATGATCTCGGGTCCTGGGATCGAGCCCCTCATCGGGCTCCCTGCTCAGTGGGGAGTCTGCTTCTCCCCCTACCCCTCCCCACTGCTTATGATCTCTCTCTCTCTCTCAAATAAATAAATAAAATATTTAAAAAATAAAATAAATGGAATCTATTAATATTAGTATCGTATACATATGTAAGTCAGATGCCAATGGGTTCCCTTGAGGACTGGATTAATATTAGCCCACGCTTGAATTCCCCAGCCTGGAATAGTCAAAAGCCCTCCTCCAATTTCCAGAACCTGCGGCCAACCTCCTCACGATGCTGTGTTCTCTGGGTCTGGGTGTGCTGTGCCAGGGCCTCCCCACCCTGCCTGCCCTCCTGCTCCATGCACTGCTGCCCCATTTCACTCCACTGTCCCCACTCCCAGCAAGTTCATCAGACCCATGCCAGGCCAGACTCAAAGCCCAGGCCTTTCATTGATTGGCATGGGAAATCAAGTTACTTTAAGGGGGTTTATTGTTTTCTGAGTTTTTAACTAAAGACTGGGGTAGGAGATATCGAGAGAACCAACACAAGGAACACACATGTCACCACCTCCTAAGCCACCCTTTCCATCTTCTTTTTCCCTCCTGCCATGCTCCTGGTGGAAGTTCTCCCCACCGCCCACCCACGCTCAGAGCCCCTCATGATCTGAGCATCTGCCCCTAGAAACTTTTCAAAAAATGTCTTATCCATGAGTGGGGCTATCTTCTTGAAATGAGCTCTGGAATGTTCTCTACCTCCTTACCTTCAGGCCTGAAAACAGGGAGGAGGAAACAACATAAGATGACTTTTGGCATCTATACCTCCAACTGACACCGACCCCCACTACACTCTTCCTAAGGAATTCAAAGGGGCTCCTTTCGATTGCTCCCTGCTGTGTCCATCTGCTTGGATATGGGGAGAAGTTTGGTCCCCTCCTCCTCCAGCCCCAATCCCTCGGCAGGGGTCCTATAATAGCCAAGGTCCCATGGAGGTCTTGTGAGCTGTGGGGATATGGTTTAGTTGAAGTTAGCTTAAATACAGCATCATTAGCATTTTAGGGTGACTTGAAATCAGGCACAATTGCAGCCCCAATCCTCTGTCATCCCACCTCCACCTAGAGGGGCAGGGACATCCCTGTGCCTCTGACCTCACCCACTGGGAAGGCACAGTCTTCTGGTAGGCACACTGCCCTGAGCAGCCAGCCTCCTGTAAGAAGTAGGGGCGACTACCAAGGCTTTGGTTTGGGTTTTGTTCTTCTGCGTGGGACTGGAATATCTTCCTGCAATATTTTGATTTGTAATAAGAAATACACATCTGGTCTTCATTTCTGTCCCTGTTTCTGGCACTGAGCTCTTAAAAACCCTTGGGATTTCCTGTGATGAGAGAGATAAGGGTATCTTTTGTTATATTAATGAGGTGACTTTGGGAAAGCCCCTAGAGGGGCACCTGGGTGGCTCAGTTGGTTAAGCGTCTACCTTCAGCTCAGGTCATGATCCCAGGGTCCTGGGATCGAGCCCTTGTCGGGCTCCCTGCTCTGTGGGGAGTCTCCTTCTCCCTCTCCCTCTGCCCCTCTCCCCGCCTGTGGCCCTCTCTCTCCCTCTCACCCTGTGCTCTCTCTCTCACTCACTCACTCTTGTTCTATCTCAAATAAATAAATAAAACCTTAAAAAAAAAAAAAGGAAAACCCCCAGATCACCTAAAGTGGGGGCTGGTTCCCAGGGGAACCAATCCAGAGATTGCCCTGTGTATCTCTTCATCAGGTTGTTGATTCATATCCTTTAATGTCTTTTGTAATAAACTGGTAATCTCGGGAGTAAAAAGGCTTCCTGAGTTCTGTGAGCCACCCTAGCAAATTAGTCAGACCCAAGGAGGGGCCGTGGAAGCCTCTAATGTACAGCTAGCTGCTCAGGAATACCGAGGACGAGCTGGACTTGACACTGGCGTCTGCAGTGGGGAGCCGTCTTGTGGGACTGGGCCCTCCATCCGACTGGAGTCTGATGGTGACCCTGGGTAGTAGTGTCAGAGGTTGAATTATAGTTCACCCAGCTGATGTCGCAGATTTGCTTGGTGGTGTGGGAACCCCCCCTTACTGGAATTGGGTGCAGATCATACTCGCTATGCTGCTGCCCTCTTATTTTCTGACCTAAGTGTCCGGAAGACCAGGGCAGAATCTGTGCAGCTTGAGACACTTCTCTACAGACCTCCCCTCCCCTCTGTGCTGTATGCCTCAAGGGCCTAACTCTGCTTCCACTTCAAATTCAACACACACACACAGACAGGTAAGTATAGACAAAGATACAGATGTGTGTGTATATTTGCACATATATTTCCTAGTTCTGTTCATTGAAAGGGCTTAGAAACAATGATAACCCAGTCCCAGTGAACATGTCTAGCACCCTGATCTCAGCTTCTTAATATAATTCCAAAAAAGGATCCAGGGTTTCTTAAAAAACTCCAGGGTGTGGGGCACCTGGTGGCTCAGTCCTTAGGCGTCTGCCTTCAGCTCAGGTCATGATCCCAGGGTCCTGGGATCAAGCCCCACATCGGGCTCCCTGCTTGGCGGGAAGCCTGCTTCTCCCTCTCCCACTTTCCCTGCTTGTGTTCCCTCTCTCGCTGTCTCTCTCTCTGTCAAATAAATAAATAAAATCTAAAAAAAAAAAAAAAGAATTAAAAAAAATTTTTTAAAGCCCAAAAAACTCCAGGGTGAGAACATAGAAAGACAAGAGGGGCCCCAACCATCTTGTGATGTCAAAAGTAAGGAAGTACTCAAAAAAATGGTGGGAGCTTGTCAGAAGGACAGAATAGCCAATGTAAAGGGTCTCTCTGTAGCCAAATATGGAATAAGTTGAGCAACAAAAGAAATGATAATCATGAACTATAACTCACAGAATAAAATAAATATACATGATTCCATACTGATATAAATAAATCATTGGATAAATAATTAAATGGGGGTTAAGAAACAGCTCTTTGTTATAGTAGCTTTCCATCAATATGTTAAAGAATGATGGAAATAGAAAAATTACAATTTGGCAGACACCATTGTTGCAGGCAAAAATCATTAATATATGTTAAAATTAGTGGAAGAAAGTATGATGGGAAATAAGATTTTTGAGTAGTCTCAAGGTATCCTCCTGCAACTTAACACGTATTAATTGAAAAGGGAAAAACAGTAACTTTGCAATGAAAACACTTGGTAGACACAAGATGAATCAGTGATCAAAGCTAACATCACCAATTATGATGCATATTGATATCAAGGGCCTCCTATTACACCACACGGAGAAGGACACAATGTCACGGTGTTCTTGCCAGCAATGCACAACCTGAACTTAAACATGACAAAACGTCAAATACCAATTGAGAGACATTCTACAAAAATAATCTGCCAGGATTCTTGAAAAGCACCCGGATGTTGAAAGACAGACTGAGGAACTGTCAGACATTGGAGAAGATAAAAAGACATGACAAATACATGCCATCTAAGATTCTGGGTTGGATCTTACATTAGAAAAGGACATCCTGATTCAGTTTTAATAAGTGTACTTATGTAACATGCTCACATTTGGGGAAGTTGAGTGAAGAGTACGTGGGAACTCTCTGAACTATTTTTGGAACTTTTTCAAAATTGGAAAGTATTTAAAATTAAAAAGTTTTAAGAAAGATTTTTTTTTTTTAAATATAAACCTGAAGCAGTCATGACCTGGCTTCCCCACTGTTCTGAGGACAAGTCCAAAATTTTAAACATGGACTCCAGCCCCAGGCCACCCCTCTAGCCTCCCCCTTCCCCTCTCTGGGCTCCAGTCACTCCTGTAGTTCATGGAAATAGTCATTCTCTTCCCCAAGAGCATTTGCTCATAACTGTTTCATTAATGTCCACTCCTTCATTAGCCTAAGCCCCATAAGACCAAAGACCACTTCTCTTTTTGGTCATCACTGTATACCCAGCACACAGTATGTACTCAATGAATATTTGTTGAATGGATAAAGGAATATGTGGTGGAAAAGGAATGTGCCACAAAGGCACATCGTTCCTACAGGTTAAAACAAAGATGGGACAATTCTGATTTACTATGTCTCAGGTGGACCCTTTACATTTTTCTGGCTCTGCCCCATTCGTATTGGGACTTGCAGGGTGGTAGGTAACCAGGTGTTTGGTCCTCTTGGTAGTCAGCCTTGAGAAGCAAATATGTGGACATTGTCTCCACCGAGAGCCTGGGACTTTACTGAAGAACCCCCTAACCAAAGATGAGGAACTTCATCCTAACTCCCCAGGAACACCCTCATGTCCCTGAAAGGTAGTAGAGAACAGGGTAAAAGGGTAGACTCTGGAGTCAGATCCCAGAGCTCATCTTGAGAATTGTAAGGATTGGCAACTTCTACTGAAGTTAAATATATACAAGACACAGAGGTAGGCACTTCGCCCACACTATCCTGTTCAATCCGTACAACAGCCCTAGTAGAGGGGGAAACTGAGGCATAAACAGGTTAAGAGACTTGGCCTAAGTCAGACAGCTAACAAGTGGTGTCAGGCCTTGAAGTCTGGCTGTTCTACAAACTTCCTAAAATTGCCTTTTCTTTGTCATCTTCTCAAAGAGGTGAAAACTGTCCAACCTCAGGAGATGTTCCAGTGGGAAAGGTCTCTTAAGAGCCCACTCCTGTGGCCTCTCTGCTCTGCTTGCCTGTCACATCAGGATAGGATCATGCCCTTTTAACCGCATCTGGAGGGATCATCTCCACCGTTGAGCTTAATTGGTGAGTGACTACACCCAGGAATTTGGGCCCAGGAAGATTGGGCACATGGTCAATAAATAACCTTCTGGGTGGGCACCTGAGTTGCTTGGGAGGCAGGCAGACAGTCCACCCCATCTTTGGGTCTAGTTCCTTTCCTGGGGTTCATCTCAAAGAAGCGACTATCAGCTTATAGGAGGCTTGGGGCTGGTTTTGGCTTCCTGCTCATCCATATTAGTGATCCTTTTCATGAGCCTCCAATGACCTATCTTCTCCCTTCATCCCCCTTCTCATGCTCCTGGTATCATAGGTTGACCATAAGCAAGTCTTCCTCATTCCTTAGGAGCTCAAACCTTTGGTTTCTTCTTCTTCAGCCTTGAATAGGGGAAGCAGGGAAAGGTTCCAGCATATGCAGTGCAAGACCCGATTCTTCCATCATGTGCCTGCTGTGTGCTCTTGAGCAAGTCACGTCACATCTCTCCTACCTTCTTGATTCACAGAGTTGTTGTGAGACTTACATGAGATACATATTTAGGGAAGCACCAGGAGGTCTTTTCAGGGCTGTGCAGATGTTAGGAACTCTTCTTACCCCTCCGTGCTAGAACGGAGACCCAGAGTACTTCTGCACAGAGTTGCTGGCATGGCAGCTGCAGCCTGCCCAGTGAGAGGAAGCAGAGTTCTGTGGCTTCAGCTTCCCAGCAGCATTTAGACTACAGCTCTTCTCCAGGCACCGGGCGTCCCTGCTGGGATCCCACCAAGGCTGAAGACCTCCGTCCCTCCCCTCCACTTCAACTAACATTTCTAGAGTCCCTGTTATGAGTCAGAAATTCTCACCTCCAATATTCTCAATTTAATTCTCACAACAGCCCTGCACATTTATATACAACTTCCCCTTAGGAAACTGAGGCTCAAAGGATTTCCTTACTTTGCCCAAATTTATAAGTTAATAATTAGTACAACCACAGGTTTGAACTTACATCCGCCTGTCAGCAGGGCCACTACTGTCTCTGCCATTATAAAGCTGCCACAAACAAATGATTTCATCTGAACATCAAACAGCCCTACGATCTATGTAAAGGTGGAATTATTGCTCTTGCTTTACATGGGAAGAAAATGAGTTTCAGAGAGCTCATGAGGTTATAAAAAAATAGAACTGGGGATGGAATCGAGGTCTCCGGTTTCAGTACACTCATTCATTGATTCTTTCATTCATTTTCCAGTTTCCTAAGTTCCAGCCCTCTACCCAATGTTGGGAAAACAGATCCAGATTAGAAAGGAGCTAATACTCTAGTGAGAGGAAAAGACAATAAAATGTGATTATAATCCTTCTGCTTTTCCTCTGGAAGTGCTCTGTGAAATAGTTCTGGATTCTCCTTTCTCACCCCACACTCACTCCTCCACCCTCTTCGAAGAAGCATCTGTCTCCTCCATGCCCCCAAAACTGCACTTGTCAACGTCACCCATCACTGGTTGGCAGATCTAACAGTGCCTCCTGCCCCTGTTGGCAGATCTAACAGTCCTCCTTGCCTTCATTTTATTCTATCTCTCAGCAGTATTCACACAGCTGACAACTCTTGTTTTCTGGGTGCTATCTGCTTCTAAGTCAGTGTCAGCTCATCCTCTTGGGCCCCAGAGCTCTATGCAGAACATGTTTTCATGTTCTTCAAACACATCAAGTTAGACCCAGCTCTGAACTCTGCGTTGGCTGTTCCTTCTGCTAGAATTCCCTTCTCATCTTTACGTGGCTGGTTCCTCCTTACCCTTCATGTCTCTGATTAAATTTCAGATCTTCAGAGAGGCCTTTGCTGATGCTCCATCTAAAAATGACCCTCAATCTTTTCCTTCGTCATACCACACTTTAGTGCTCTGCCTAATACTCACCACTATCCCCTATTTTCTTACTTCTTTGTTTTCTCTTTCCCTCACCCTCAACCAAAATAAAACTTTGTGAAAGCAGGGGCTTTGCCCATCTTGCAGAAGAATTCTTGGCCCATAATAAGCATTTGACATTATGCCCTTAAGTAAGCATTTAATAAACATTTGGAAGGTGTTCTCTGAAAGACAGGAGAGAGAGAGAGAGAGAGAGATTCTGAAAGCTAAAAAAAAAGAGTTTTTAGAAGGAGACATGTCAACAGTATCAAATGCCCCAGATACATCAAATATGACAATAACTAAAACATTTCCATTGGATTTGGAAATTTGGAGGTCACCAAAAATCTCAGCAAAAGCAATTCTGGTGGGGAGTTGAGTATGGAAAGCTAACTTGAGAGTTGAGTAAATGGAAGTGAGACAGTAAGCATAGATTTAAGCTTAGCTATAAAGGTGGAAGGAAGCTAGGGAAATTGACAGGTCATCAGGCTCAAGGAGGGTTGTTTTGTTTTGTTTTGTTTTTTGCTTTGAGATGGAATAAATTGAGCATGATCATACGGTAGGAGGAAAAATTCAACAGAGGAAAAAATTAACTAGGTAGGAAAGGTGATCATTATAGAACAAGGTTCTTGAAAGAAAGGGGGGGATGCAATCTAGTGAACAAGAATGAGTTCTTCTTGGGAAAAAGGTCAGCACCTTCTCTTCCAGGTCAGGGGAGGAGAAGGAAAGCATGGAGAGATGTAAAAAAAAAAAAAAAAGAAAAACACCCAACTTTATGGGCAGAGACTGAGAAACGGAAGGAGTTCCCTCTTCATGGATTATATTTTCCTTTTTAATGTCGATTGGTGATAGCAAGAGAAGTAGGGGAAGGGGAAGACACTTGATAAGAGAAAAGGTATAGAATGGCCATTGTAGGTAGGGATGAGAAATACAGTGCATTTGGAACGAAGACAGACAAGAATGTGTGGTGACACTGAGGTCTCAAATGAGGTCAGAGACTACCCATGTACTCTTAAGGAAAATGTGAGTGTGCAGAGAAAGGAAGGTGGTGTGGGGTCAGTCCAGGCTGGACGGAGTACGTGGTTGTCCTCAACCCTGGTGCTTTGACTGAGGCCCCCTCCCTCACCATTACACAGCTACCACATAAAAACACCCTAACAAAACACAGCTGTTGTGCAGAAACAACTGCCCCAGTTCTTTTCCCACCCTTGCCCATTCCCAGAACTTGTGCGGACCACTCCAGCATCCCGACAGTACCTGAAGTTGTTGTCAGTACCTGCAGGCTGCTGAAAGGGAACTTTAAGATATACCCTCGAAGCACTGAGGAGTGGTACTATACTTCAGAGGGCAGAGGAGGCACATTCTGGAAATGGTCTGGGGTGAGCAGAACACTAATGCCGCCTTCCAGGGTCATCCCAGCCCCTTGACATAAGTGGGGGAGGGATGGAAAGTGGGGAAGCATGTTTCAGTTGGGGCAGGAAGTGGGAGTGCTCTGTGAAATACTGAGAGTTTTGCATCTCATAGAAGATGCGGGGGCATGGAACAAGGAGCTGACTGGAATGCTCGCATCCGGGGTCTCCATTTGGGCACAGGCTGAGGGCCTTCCCAGGTGGTGTCCGCATTCAAGGAGTCTGGGGTCTGCACAGCATAACACAGGCTGGGGGAAATTCTTCCCTCTGAAGTTTTCACTTCTCATTCCAGGTGGAGAGGAGGTGATTAACCCCTTCCTCAGACACGCAATTGCCTTCGAGGCTTGGAAGAATCTAACGAAACTCACTTTGTATCATTTACTGTAGTCAATGCCTTAACTTGTTGATGGGTGGATGGTTGATCTACATGAAATAACATGCAGCTTATGTCCAAACCTGAGAGAGAGAAAGAGACTTGCCACACAGACCTTTCAAACACTGTCCATGGGAGAGCTGAGGCTAGAAGCAATATTTAACAAACATCTAAAGAACGTGACTTCTCATATTCAGGTTTTGAGTTGCAAGGAAGGGAGTTCCCAGTCTAATGGGGGAGACATAGATCGTGCCCTCAGAAAGCATTCCAGTGTGAGAGCTGTGCATGCAGATGAAAAGCACCACAGGAAGAGGGCAAATGAGCTCCATTTGGGTGAGGTACATAACCGCTGAAGGAATGGGGAAGAGTGTTGATAGATCAAAGGGAGCTAACCAGAAGCAAAGGATGTTGAGCTCCATCTTTAAAGGATAAAGTGCTTCATCTGAGAAGCAAGCAGAAAAGAATTCTTTAACAGGCTTGAGTTTAGAAGGCAGGAAGGAGAAGTTGTAAGAATCCTTTGTCCTGAAGAAAGGTAACTGTGTGTAGTCGTTCCGCTGAATCCCTGTCATCCCTGGATGGGAAGCCCTAAGCAAAGACGTCATCATGTCAGCCCATCGCCCGCCCCCCGTCCCCGGCTGTTCTCTCTCCCAGAGCAGGGCTGCTCTCTTTCTCCTGCACAGTTGCATTCAGAGCCACCCACAGACCAGAGGTTCTGGGCTGCCTCCCACCTCCGGAAGGGGCCAGGAAGAAAGGTAACAATGAGCCAATGTTTAGCTCAGGAGACAAAAGGCCCTTTGATAAGACCCTGGCCTTGGCAGACTCCTCAGCTCTGCAAATAAGCTTGGACTGCGTTCAGGAAAAACAGGAGCAGGAAGCCGTGGTCAGTGAGCAGCCCCCTGTCCCTTCAGATGCTGTGGCTGTGGTATGGACCCTGCAGTTTCCGCCCTGGCCTGGAAGTCCTGCTGTTCATCCCCTCTGATAAGACCCTCCTCACACCCAGAAATTCTGTACTTGCTCTGATAATGATGGGAGCGGGGCCAGGTAGCCATGTGGAGAGGACCAGGACTTGCATCCACTCTGGACAGCCTGACGCTCAATGCTGGGATCAAGGCCTGTCCTCGAGTTAGTCCCTGAGCCTGCATTTCTAGAGGGCCATCTCCTCGGTGAATCTGGTATTTCAGCTAATCACCTTTCCAAGGCAAAACGTGGAAGAGAAAACTAAGCAGATGTGCAGCTCTGCAGGGAAACAGAGGTCCTGAGCAGGGGCAGTTGGCTTGAGAGGCCAGTGGGCTGGGGGCCATGAGGAGCCCCCCAGGGGGGCTGGTGGGGAGGGCAGCCAAGCAAGGGCTCTTGGCCCAGCCCCCAGGAGTGGTGTTGGCTACACCTGCCTCACTATTCCCCAATCATCCTTTCTGACACATGCTTTCAAGTCCCTCCTCAAGCTGTGAAATGATCTTCCCTTCCTCTCCCCCCATGTTGCTCATCCTTCCAGACTTTTCTTGGGATAAATAGAAGACCCTCTCCCAGATTGGGCCATTTTATCCCAGGGAGTGCATTGTGAAATCAAATCTTCCAGGGCACCATTAGCATAAGCCTTTCTTCCCTTGTAAGTTGGGAAGGGGAGTGGAATGTTTTTATAAGGCTTTAGCAAGAGAGGGGAGAGCCGAAGTTCAGCTAGTTTCAGGAATGGTTGGTCAGGAATGGACTGTGCTTACACATTAGCAACCATTGTTTGGGCCATATGAGTTTTTTCAAGGACATGGAGAGAAAGAGCTAGGGGTTTGTGATATTGTGATATATAATAAGAAATATATATTTGGTCTTCACACAGAGCTCCTAAAACACTTGGAATTTCCTAAATGGTGAGAATAATAAAGGGGTTTTGTTATGTTAATGAGGGGAGAATGGGGAGGTTAGGGGACGGTGCCCTGCTCAGAGAGGACAAGGAAACTCCCTGCCCTTCCCCAAACCTTGACTTCCACATCTCTTGCACCTGACTGCTCCTGATTTATAGCCTTTAATAATAAACTGGTAATCTAGGAAGTAAAGTGCTCCTCTGAGTTCTGTGGGCTGTTCTAGCGTATTTATGGAACCCAAAGAGGGGGTTGTCAGAACCTCTGATTTACAGTTGATTGGTCAGAAGCACAGGTGACAAACTGGCCTAGTGATTAGCCTCTGACGTGGAGGAGTCTTGGGGACTGAGCCCTTAACCTGTGGGATCAGATGCTATTGATGTAGAAATGTTGGGGTTCGGAGCCGATGGCCAAGAAAGAATTCTTAAGATGTCTTTGGTGCAAAAAGGTGGTTTTATTAGGCACTGGGGCAGGACCTGTAGGCAGAAAGAGCCTCACTGGAGTTGTGAGGAGTGACTGATTATATTCTTTCAAGTTGGGAGGGGGTTAGGGATAGAATAAGTCTCTAAGGAATTTGGAAGCAAGGTTTCCAGAACCTTGAGGGGCTAGCTAATGTTAGGAAAAAGTCATTTACTACAGTCTAGTAAAACCTGAGTCATGAGACCCTTCAGATGTAGATCAGTGGGTCATATGCTTGGAGGATGATTGCTAACATGTATCTTGGGGGGGAGAGATAAAGGAAGTTTCCAAAGGAATTTTTATATGTCAAAGAAGACTTACAAGATCCTGGAGGTCAGGATAATGGCAAGCTAAGGTTGCCTTTTGCCCTTAGCCAAGTATTAACATGGAGGCATCTGAGTTCCTAAGAGGAAGGTCACCCTGCCTGTTTCAAGAACTTGTCAATAGACTCTAGGCAGTAAGGAAATATAATCTTTTTCTTTTGCCTTTGTTCCCCACATCACTATCTCCAGGGAGTCAGTGTCAGAATTGAGTTGAATTGTAGGACAGTCAGCAGGTGTCCACAGATTGCTTGGTAGTGAGGGAGCTCGCCCCCCCAAAATTGGAATTGGATCTAGAAAAAGAGGGTTAAAGTCATGTGTGTGCAGGAGGGGCTGGGGAGGACTAGCTGTGGAGGACAAGGACAGGAGAGAGCCAGCATGGAAAACTCAGTCTGCTAAATGTGAAGTCCTTTCTGAACAAATAAATGCGTGCCCCTCTCTGTCCTTTAGCATCAGTGCCTGCCCTTCTTTGCTCCAGCCTGCCCTGTGCACCCACCCCCCCCGCCCTGCCCCCCCCCCCCCCCCCCTCCCCCCCCCCCCACCCGCCCAACACACAGACAGAGGAATCAGGGATTAATGAGACCTGGGCTCTGGGGAGGGGAGAAGAAAGTAGAGAAACCGGCTTAACAAGGACAAAGGATTCTTGCCATTCTCTTCCCAGGCTGAGGGGGAAAAGGAGAAGGGGAGCAAGTGAGGTGAGCTAGTGGAAGAAGAAGGCAGGGTCTCCAAAGGCTGGGTGCTCTCCCATCAAGAGCAGAAATGGGTGCTGTGTTGTCTCCTCCATGCTTGCGACGGGATCTGAAGAAGGCAGGCTGCTGACCGGCCCCGTCTTGCAGGTCCGGGCAGGAGGAGAGGGCATTGTAAGTTGCCTGAAGGAGGATGGAATTGGATGGGGAGGAGAGAAAAAGCAGAGCGTAGACAGATTGAGCTGGGCGCCATGCAGAGCCATGCTGATCCCAGATGCAAGATGGGAGCACCCGGTGCCGCCTGCATGAGGGCTGGCTTCTCTGAAGGCTGAGAGGGTCTGAGGGTCTTGGATGTCCTTGAGCATTCTCTTCTGCTCAGTTCCATGCCTCTGGGCAGCTCTCAGCCATTGAACAAAGCATCCTCCAATCACTCAGAGGTACAAAACCCAGGAGAAAGGAAGATCCCCAGGCTAACGAGGGCCAGCAGTGCCATCCCCTCATTTGACCCCTGTCCCAGCCTGATTGGATGGCCACCACACCCCCATGCCTGGCTTCTGCCCCTCCTGCCCTCCAGGGGCCCCAGGCCAGATGGAGACTCTCCTCATTACCTGCTTGGTTTAGCTGAACCAAGGCTGGAATTGTTTCCAAAGAATTTGATAGGAAAGTGTAAGAAAGGCAAAACCCTTAAATAAGAAAATCCGAGAGCTGTCACGGCTCAGATCCCTTACTGAAGTGTGGCCACATGCTGATGTGGCTGACAGGGGTCCTAGTTCTGTGGCTTCATCACAGAACACTGGGGGACACAGTGCCGTTCTTCTCTTTTCCCCCAGCTCCCAGCATGTAGCCTGCCATCTTACAGGGGTTGGGTGAATGTGCATTGGGTGAATCAATGAATGGATTCCCAGCATACAGGAGTAAAGTGTGGCTTTACTCAAAGGCCACTTGCCCAAACACCTGGGGGCCCCCAACCTCTCTGCAGACCCTGTCCTCAGAAAGCAGAGCATATCCCAAACAATGACCGCACAGATGAGGCTAAATTGTGGGACAAAGTCCAGGGTGTCTAGGATGCTTCCCTGTAGTAGGCTTCATTCTCAGTAAAGCAAAACACCCCTCGTTGGGCTCCGGGTAATGTTCCTCTTGATCTTCCTTTGGGCCTGTCTTTCTGTGGGTGCCGCTGTTCCCCTGTCTTTCTATACCTCCTCCGTGTTTCAGCCTCTCTGCCTCCCCTCTCTGTGTCTCTCTGGATTGGAGGCCTGCGTCTGAAACTGGGATCCTCCCAGGCTGGCCTCTCTGACCCTGATCTTCAAAGGAGCCCGCCGCACCTTCGGGGTGTTCGGGGCTGAGCCGATGTGTACAGACAAAAGACAGCAAGCATGCCTGTCGACACATGCAGCCCCAAAGACACCCGTGGGCACAGTTTCCTTAGGCTACAGGGATGGGTGCATCCAGATATTTCACAGTCGTCTTGTTTTGTAAGAATTATGTACACTTGAGTAACACGTTGGCATTTTATTTTTCTTTGGAGGTTCTGGCACAAATAAATGAAAATACCTATCCCCACTGCAGTGTATTTTCTGTGAAAAATAAATTTGCAAGGCATTGTGTCAGCCAATCCTAGGCTCCCTCATCCACACATGTAAAATGCCTCATGTTTTATTTATTTATTTATTTATTTTTATTTATTTATTTTTTTTAAAGATTTTATTTATTTATTTGAGACAGAGAGAATGAGAGAGACAGAGAGCACATGAGAGGGGGAAGGGTCAGAGGGAGAAGCAGGCTCCCTGCCGAGCAGGGAGCCCGATGCGGGACTCGATCCTGGGACTCCAGGATCATGACCTGAGCCGAAGGCAGTCGCTTAATCAACTGAGCCACCCAGGCGCCCATATGCCTCATGTTTTAAAGTTAACCAGCAACGAAAACAAGTAAGCATTTTTTCCCCTTTTTCTTCATTCTCTGACTGAACTCGTGAGCTATACCTGTAATTTATAACACAAATGTGCCACAGATGGTGGATTTACTGGAGTAGGGAGATGGGCTGAGGGAAACGCGAGAAAAGCACTTTACTAGGTCTTGATAGTAGGGTGTAGGTAACTCGCTATGTACCAACAGCACAATGGATTTATCTGACTACCTCCTTTGATAAACAGCAAGAGGAAAAGTAAAAAATGGATGGGCAAGAGGGCTGAACAATACTTGCCCCACACAGTGATGTCCATGGGGTGCGGGCTTGATAAACGAGCAATGGCTGGATCGGAAGCGGTAAGTCAGAGGGAGAAGTGGTTCGTGACAAACCGGTTCAGAGCACCAGCTCTGAGATGGTCCTCGGGGCCCCGGGTCAGCCTGCCCGTCGCCTCCTGATCTCTGACACCAGCCATCTCTCCCACGAGCCCGGCTCGTGGGGACAGAACATGCCCACAGTTACAAGATCATTTGGATCTCAAAACACAGAAGAGGAAGCTGAGATTCGTAATTCTATTTTACAGATGAGGAAGCTCCTCTGTTGGAGAGAAAGATTATGTCACTGACCCAGAGTCCCAAAGGGCTGCTTCCGGGGACCAGAACCCCAGGCAGTTAACCCTGACTCCCGGGCCAGGTGGACTCTCAGGCTCTAACTGCATCCCCCGAGACTTCACTTTGGATTCAACTGGCCGAGTGGCTCCACCCCGGACGCTTCCCCTGGGGACTGACCTCGTGCTGCTCCTGATCCTGGGACTGATGCGGCAGCACGCCTGCCATGAGGCTTTTAGGGCTGGGTCCCCCCACACGGGTGTGCTCATGTTAGCTCAGGAAAGTTTCTCTATACCCCAAACCACCGGCCTGTGACTTCCCCGGCGGAACAGTCTCCTCGACTCCTAACTGGGCTGGCATATCACATCCACCGGCCTGCAGTGCGATGCGGAGGAAAGGTTGCTTGCCTGGGAGGCAAACACCCAAGCATTAGTTCTGGGACCTCTCTGGCTAAGTAACGCTAGGCTGGTTATTTCACCTCTTTGTCTGCAAAACACAGAGAGCAATACACAGCATTCGGGGCTGTCCACAGGATTAAAAGAGAGCTCTTTTATGAAGGGCCTACTAGGTGCTCAGGAAAGGCTACCTCTCTCCCTCCTCCTCCATCTGTCCATCCCTCCTCCCTGCCTTTTCTTCTTTCCCCTTTGCTGAAGTTCAGCTTGCATAACACTCCCAGATGATCTTTCTGGAACTCCACTAGCATCAGGCTGCCTTCTGCATCACAAATCTCAAATGCCTTCCCATTGCCCGTGCAGCCAGCCGCCTCTCTGTCTGCCATGCAGGACCCTCAGCTCCAGACACCACCTGTCCTCTCCATGCTTCCTGTCTTACTACTCGGGGAACGTGCGCTGTCTGATTGTGGGGCGGCCATTCGTGCTGACTTGTTCCTCTCTGCCCTTCCTTCTGCTGCCTCACCCTCCTGGAATGCTCTTTCCTGCCTCTCCATCACTGCAGGCGTCCCTCGTGACCATGTGGATATCTCCCTTCTCTGATTTCCAATTTCATTTACTGTTCGTATCAGTTTCTTCGGTACCAAATCATGGAGGAAAATATGTCTTCAGGTTGTTTCCTGTGTCTGTACCTTTTTCTTAACAACTTTATTATCTGTTTCTCCGGGGCAGACCGAGGTCGTGTACCTCTCTGATTCCGCACTGGCCAGCAGAGCCAAGTGGGGACATGGGATGAACTCTGGACTTGTGCCTCTAGGCCTGGGTCCAAATCCTGTCTAGCACTTACTAGCGATGTGATTTAGGGAATCTTGTTTTGTTTTGTTTTGTTTTTTTCAGCTGTAAAATGTGTAACTTATCTTCATCAAAAGGTTGCTTTTTTCAAATGTATTTGTCCATTGAATAATATTTATTGAGCACCTACTATGTGCCAGGCCTGTGCTTTTCAACACACATAAGCTCGTCTAATACTCATTATTTCAATGTGGTAACCTCAGCTCTGGAACCCCAAATCTTAGCATACAGTTCCTAGGGATTAAATAAATTAAGATTGTAAATGAATTTGCATGATGTTAGATACTCAGCCAGTTTTTGCTGAATCTATTAGGTCCTCAATAAATTGAATGTAACTTACTCACTCACAGACAGTGCTGAAGATACAGTAGTGAGTAGGACAGGTTCCCTGTCCTCATGGAACATTCAACTCAGTCTAGCAAAGGATGAGATGGACATTAAATAAACAGCAATAACTGTCATAAGGAGTATTTTTGGAGCATTTAATGGGACCGACTGTACTGTAAGGGGTAGAGTATTGGGGTAGACGTCTCTGAAGAAGATAATGAACTCACATCTGAGGGATCTGAAGTAAATAAGTGGGAAGAGAAAGAGAAAAGGGTTAAGAGGTGGAGACAGTGGGCCTTCCAGGCAGCGGAAATAGCAGGTGCAAAGATCCCGAGGCCAGAAAGCACAGAGCCTTCTCCAGGAACTTGGGCTTAGCTTGGTGAGCAGTGAAGAGAGAGGGGCAAGGGGAGGCTGAAGGTGGGCTTTTCTAGAGCAGAGCCTGGCTGGCCATGCTGAGGAGTCTGGACTCGATGCACGAGATGGAGGACCCTGGGAGTCTTAGGGCAGGGGGAGTCACATGGTTTGGTCTGCGTTTCGAAAGCTCACTCTGGTGCTGTGTGAAGAATGGGTAAAAGGGTGAGAGTAGGATTCAGGAGAGCAGAACTGAGTGAAAGAGACACCAATGCCTGGAACACCCCCAATAAAGACTCCAGAGTGTCTGTGGGTCTAATACCTGACTTCAGGGGCCAGTGCTCAGAAGAGCAGAAGTGGCCTCCAGTCCTAAGCACTGTCATCTTCCTGAAGCACATTTGTCCCAACCCCACCACCTCTTGCCTTGTCCACACTCTTTCTGGACGGCCTGCTTTAGGGTAGGGGTTAAAAAAAAACCAAAAACCCAGCACCACCCCATTCTGAAGTGTGGGCTAAGCCACAAACTGGTTTGAACCTGTCAGTTCAGGGCTGGCTGCAAGGCAAAGACCTAGCTGGCCTGGCTTTGGGCTGCCTGTCTGCATTCCTGTGCCCACACTCGCCCTTGGGAGGCCAGGGCAGAGGCAGGGCCCTCCTCCAGCCCTCCCAGCCTGGCAGCTGGCAGTAGCCCAGCCTCCGCTTACATAATCTGGGCCCAGGGCATGGCTCCACTCTCTCGTCTGGGCTGGGTGGCTTCTGAAGGTGGGGTTAATAGGTAGGTTCTGGGTTGGAGATGGGGAAATAGGAACGAATTTCTGGTCTCCGTAGTTCTGCCCACTAAGAAATGACAGTCTAGGCTTTGGGCATAGCCACAGCTCCCACACCCCAGGCTCAGGTGCTTCTCCCAACCCCCACTGTTCAGTGTTCTTCTGTTCTGTTGGGAGAAATCGGAGTGACCTTTGACTGGGGTCAGGGGAAGGTGGTCTTCGACCTCTGCTCTGTCAACAACTCAGTCAAAGAGCCTTGACTTCCCTGGGCTTTAGTTTCTTCAACCATAAAATGCAGGACTGATCACTTGTGTGGTGTATGCTTGACTGGGAGAAAGAAGACCAACGTGAAGGTACTCAGAACAATACAGTGCAATGCAATACCAATTAAAAATCCAATACCGGTGTAAAAAGTATCAATAATAACAACAATAATGATAACCTTATGTCCACGGGCACTCATCCATGGCCGTCAAAGCCCTGAGGACCCTTTAACTGGATCTCCAAAAGTAGTGATGTTTCCTACCCCCATTTCCCTCCTGGCCCTCACCCTATCGTGGTCAAGGCTGCGACGGACACTCTGCCCTTCTCAAAAGTCACTCTGCCCCGGATTAGGGAAGTTTCATCAGGGCACTGGGCTTGAGCGCTAGACATGCCATCTCTCAGCTAAGACTCTTATCATGAAGCTCCATCTGACTAAAGTAGGTACTTCCTAGGGAAGGGGTGGAGATCGTTATCAGCTCTGAAGGGGCAGTTGCAAGGTGCCCCAGGCAGGATTGAAACTGACGTGGAAAACATGATTCCTGGAAGGAGTCAGTGCCAGAGGCCAGGCAAGACAGGAGTACTAAGCCAACCAGAGGGCAAAACACAAAGTAGCTAATGTGCCTTCCAAGTCCCAACCTCTCTTCTCCCAAGGGCACCCCTCTTTCCCCAGGATTTCATGAGGTTTTCCATGTCTGACCCCTCCTGGGACTCTGACACTGTAGAAAGCTGGTGCATTGAAGCCAAAAGAATGAATCTCTTAAGAACACACATACCTGTATTGAAACCTAATCAGCCAAGACCACCAGGCACAAATCTGTCATCTGACAAAATCACATTTATTGACTCAATGCCGTGAGGGAGGGTATTTCAGAGGAACTGTAGAATGAAGCTCAATAAGAGGGAAGAGGGGAAGCATCTTTGGTAAGGTTTGGATTCCTGCTGAAGAATTTTGAGGAGAGTTTCAAGGAAGTGAGGTTCAGTTCTGAACCGATTGCTGTTTCCAATGCAGGATTAGGATATGAGGAAATGACTTAGGGATTGGATACTGTCATGAGTTGAGGGCCATTTAGCAACTGGGTATCCCCCAGCAAAGCGAGTCTGTGAGCATCTCTGGGTAAGGGAATAGTGGTCATTCAGATGGGGGGTGGGGGACTCTATTCTTTAGGCCATTTCACATCTGCTGCATGACTTTGGGAGAAACAGTGTTTCTTGTTAACTTTGCAGCTAGTTTTTTATCTGTGTCTGTCCTGCAAATGTGATTAAGGGAGGGTTGCTTTTTATTTTTCATTCAGTCTTTCAGTTTAGGACACGAATTTTACCCTTTCACCTACCACCCCTGAGTACAGGACCTTCAGGTTGGATGACTATCTATATATATCGACCTATCTATCTATCTACCTATCTATCATCTATCATCATCTATCTAATGTCATGACGATTTGGGACAGTGCTCTGGGAGTCAGACTGTCTCTGTTTATATCCTGGTTCCACTACTGGCTTATCCCCAAGATCTTTGA
The DNA here is from genome assembly GCF_002201575.2 of Neomonachus schauinslandi. Taxonomy (NCBI): domain Eukaryota; kingdom Metazoa; phylum Chordata; class Mammalia; order Carnivora; family Phocidae; genus Neomonachus; species Neomonachus schauinslandi. The sequence goes on along the minus strand of NC_058408.1, from coordinate 32,877,246 downwards.
CAGTGATTTATTGTCTCCATCTCTCAGTCTTCTCATCTGTAAAGTAAGAAAAAAATAAGAGCACTTACCTCATAGAGTTGTTGTGAAGATTAGCAAAATAGTACATGTGAAGTTCTTAGACCAGTGCCTGGCCCTTAGTTAGGGCTCAATAAACATTAGTGCTCTTTTTATTATTATTTTTATTTTATTTATTTTTTAAAAGATTTTATTTATTTATTTATTTGACAGATAGAGACACAGTGAGAGAGGGAACACAAGCAGGGAGAGTGGGAGAGGGAGAAGCAGGCTTCCCACTGAGCAGGGAGCCCGATGCGGGGCTCGATCCCAGGACCCTGGGACCATGACCTGAGCCGAAGGAAGACGCTTAACCTTATAATAATAAGTGCCCCTTATTATTTTTATTTTAAAAGTAACCTAATTTCTCGTTAAAAGTGACAGATTTACCATACATGTTTTCTCCTCTCCCCTCACAGATCCCTCTAAATAATCTGAAGGAATGAAAATGTGTAAACTCTGAGCAGTGAAGATGAGTAAAGAAAGGGTTAAGGTCTAGGCAGGGAGGGATAGGAGGCCCCTGACTCCCCTGACTTGGTTCCCACAGGGGGCTACATGACCAGGCTCATAGAAACCCCAAATGTGGAGAAATCCTGAGGCCTCCAAAACCAGAGATAAGGGAACAAACCAGACCACTTGGCCCTGAAAGTTAGGGAGTATTTTTTCTTTTTTAAGATTTTATTTATTTGTCAGAGAGAGAGAGAGAGCACAAGCAGGGGGAGTGGCAGGGAGAGGGAGAAGCAGGATCCATGCTGAGCAGGGAGCCTGACAGATGACAGACGTGGGACTCAGACCTGAGCCTAAAGCAGACGCTTAACCGACTGAGCCACCCAGGAGTCCTGGTTAGGGAGTATTTTGTTTTGGTGGCTACATTATATCACAGAAAATGACCAGACCTCAAAGAGGTAAGCCATTAAGGATGGTATCAATGGTCCTTGCTCAAACCAGGACAGCACGAGAATTTCAAGGCCACAAGCTTTCCAGTCGGTTCTCAATAAAAGACTGCCATACAACAACCAACAACCACACACAAACAAAACTCCCAAACAAAAACCAACGGAGAGCTTTTTCTCTTGAGATGCTGAATGGTTCCAGAGAAAAAATACTCCCCAAATGGCATTTAGATGTCGGGGTAACTGCTGGCTCGCACCCCACCTGTGTGAAGCAATGCACCTACATGGACACGGAACTTCCAATCTGATGTTTTAAAATATGAATAGACAACCAAGGTTAACCAGATATCTTAGGAGAGCCTTTACTGAGAAAGAGGGAGAAATAATCGTAAACAAGTGGATAATTTAAAGAAGGGAATTCTTAAAATATTCAAGTTAATATCCTCAGAGATACTTATGACATCATAAAAAAGGGCAGACCACAAACTTAACATGTAGGGTAAGGATAGAAAATAAGGATTTAATTTTTGGAAGTCAGGAAATAGACACATGAGTATGCATATATCTAGATAGATAAATAGATGTAAACTTAATGAACAGATACATACATAGAGATAGTTGAACCTCACTTTAAAGGATAATCTATACTATTCAGATAATACCACCCACCACCTCAGATATACCTACCACCTCGCTTCAGAAAGAGAATATTACTGGTTCCTTTGACATCTTTGTGGCCCTCCCTCCCTGATCAGATCTTTCCCTCCCTCTGCCCAAATTTTATGGTGATCATTCCCTTGCTTTTCTTTATAGTTATTCACCTCAGTATCTATTCCTAAGCAGTGCATTGCTTAGTTTTCCTTATTTTTCATCTTTATATAAATGAAACACACTTTCTGTGTTCTTCTGTTTTTTTCACTCAAGCTTATATTTACTTTTAAATAACAGTTTTATTAAGATATAATTGACATAATGCAGAATTTACCCTTTTAAAGTGTACAACTCAATGGTATCTAGTATGTTTAGTATTATATTCACAAAGCTGTGCAACCACCTCCCCTATTTAACTCCAGAACATTTTCATTGCCCCAAAAAGAAACCCTATACTCCTTAGAAGTCACTCTCCATCCTGCCTTCCCCCAATCCCTGGAAACCACTGATTTACTTTCTGTATCTATGGACTTGCCAATTCTGTACATTTCGTGTAAATGGAATCATATAATATGTAATCTTTTGCAACTGGCTTCTTCCACTTAGCATAATGTCTCCAAGGTTCCTCCATCCATATGGTAGCATGTATCAGTACTTCCTTCCTTCTAAGACTGAGTAATGCTCCATGGTGTGGATATGCTACATTTTTGTTTATCCATCCATTGCTGATGGGCAATTGGGTTGTTTCCACTTTTGAACTATTATGGATAATGCTGCTGTGAATATTTGTGCAGTTTTTTTTGGGGGGGGGTTGTTTGTTTTGTCTGCATTTGGGGTTTTGTTTTGTTTTTTGCTTTTGTTTTTGCATGGATCTATGTTTCGATTTTCTTTGAGAACACTAAGAGTGGAATTGCTGGTCATATGGCTAAGGCTCTGCTTAACTTTTTGAGGAATGGACACACTGTTTTCCAAAGTGGCTACACCATTTTACATTCCTACCAGCAATGTATGATGGTTAAGATGATGTTTTGAGATGCATTCATGATGCCTGCGACTATAGTTCATCCACTTTATGTCCTTACCACCTTTATGCATTCTATTGTTGAGGTCATTTGGGTTATTTCCAGTTTCTTGCTGTTACACGCAACACTTGGATGAACGCTTTCCTACAGGCCACCTGGCGGACATGTGCAAGAGCTTCTTCAGAGTCTATGCCCAGCAGTGGAATTGCTGGATCATACAGTATGCACATATCTTCTTAGATAATTCTGAATTGTTTTCCAGTCTCATTCTAATAAGCACTTCATCCACAGTGTTTAAGAGCTTCTGTTTCTCTACATCATCTCCAACTCTTTTTTTTTTTTTAAGATTTTATTTATTTATTTGACAGAGAGAGAGAGAGAGACACAGTGAGAGAGGGAACACAAGCAGGGGGAGAGGGAGAAGCAGGCTTCCCGCTGAGCAGGGAGCCTGATGCAGGGCTCGATCCCAGGACCCCGGGATCATGACCTGAGCTGAAGGCAGATGCTTAACGACTGAGCCACCCAGGTGCCCCAATCATCTCCAACTCTTGACATCACATATTTAAAATCTTAGCTAACCTGTTGAGTATGCAATGTTGTTTCATTGTGGTTTTTTTAATTGGCATTTTCCTGATTGCTCATCTTACTGAACCTTTTTTTTTTTTCCAGCTTCACAACTTTTTTATTAGTGCTGCTATGCAAATGTTTAGTAGCATTATTTTCACACAGAGCAAAAGCTCTATTTTCATCCCTGCATTTCAGATCTAGGTTCTCCCCCACTACCTGTCTACTTCTGGTCCTGGGCAATGGAGAACACAGTCATATCAGGGGACACCTTCTAGGCATGTACCCTGTGTCATTCTGCTGTATGAGCTGGTAAAAAGGTTGGGAGGAGTGTTCTTGGAAACCTTTCCTACATTGGGACACTAGCAGTAACTTAATTATACTTTGTAATATGTCCACCAAACCCAAATGAAGCATACTTCCAACTCAATTTTCCCCTAACTAGATACCCCAATGCCCATGGTCCTCCAACTCCACACAACATAAGGGGAAATACAACATGAGACCAGAGTAGAGAGATGATGGTCTTAACTGACTGCAATGAAAATATCTTACATTTGCAAACTTACAAAAATATATAGCCATATGAACACACTGTAGGGTTCCCCCTATCTCCAGACCCTTGGAAGGAGCTCATGCAAATGAGAAACTTTCAAGCTTAAACTTCATGAGTGCTGAACATCTTTTTGTGTGTTTTGGGGCCCTTTTAGGTCTCTGCTCCAGTGAAAAGTGAGATGTCTTTTGTGAGCCCTCCTCCTGATTTATTTTTATTTTTCTTACGATTTGTGGCTGTTTTTCCTGTATTCTAGATACAAATTCCTTTGTCACTTAGGTGTGTGTTGCAATTATATTCTCTGACCTTGTGGCTTTTCTTCTTTCTCTTTAGCACCATAAACAGTATCAAAGTCAACTATATACAGTATATTAATGTATTCAAGCATATCCACTTTTCCTTTGGTTTGTGATTTATATCTTGTTACAAAATAAAACCCTTCTTTTCCTTGAAGTCATATTCTTCTGCTATATTCTTCTAAACCTTTCATTAATTTGTCTTTTACATTTAAATTTTTAATCCATCTGGAATTTAGTTTTGTATATAGTATAACGAGCGACTTGACTTGCTTTTCCCAGACTCCGAAATCATGACCTGAGCCAAAAGCAGACCCTCAACTGACTGAGCCACCCAGGTGCCCCCAAATTAATTAATTTTTGTATATTGATTTTAAATTTGGAAATTTTGCTAACCCTGCCAGTAATTCTAATAATAAATCTGTAGATTATTTGGAGTTTCCCATGTGAGTATTCATATCATTGGCAACTAATGAGAATCTTATTTTATCCTTTGTTCATTCTTATATATTTTCTCTTTTTTTCCTTGCCTTTTCCAGCTGACTAAAATCTTTACTGCCATCTTAATTTTGTCCCTGAATTTAAAAGCACTACTTTAATGTTTCACTAATGATTTACCATGTTAATCCTGTAGTTGGTTTTTTTTTTTTAATAGATTTCTTTGATCAGGTAAAGAAAATTACTGTTTCTAGTTTACTAAGAGGTTGGTTTTAATTTTTTTTTAGTGGATAAATGTTGAATGTCATCTCATATTTTTTCTACACCTATTGGGATGAATATCTCTTTAAATCTCTAATGGGATGAATTATATTAAGATATTTTCCAATATAACTTCTTGGAATATACTTATATTATTTGGGAAAAAAACATAGTTGGATCATGTTTGGAATATTTAACTTAGGTTTTTTAAAAATCTGTGTTCATAAATATGACTGATCTTTTTTTTCTTTTTCATACTTTCTCTGTACAGCTTGGGGATCCAGCTTCCAATAATCTCATAAAATAAATTTGGAACGATTGCCTCACCCATTACCTTCTTTAAGAGTTTAGTAAATTTGGATTATCTACCTCTATCTATTGAATATATGACAGAACTCACCTTTATAATTGTTTGGGCCCGGCGTTTTCCTTGAGATTCAATTTCTTTAAGAGTTATAAATCTGTTAGAGGCAGTTGCTACCAGTTACATTTTTCATGCAGAGGTGATTGTTACCAGTTATGTTTTTCTAGGAGTTTCCATTTCACCTAATAATACAAGTTTATTGGCTTAAAGTTATGTATAACATTCCTTTATTATCTTGAATCTTATTAGTTACTCTTTTTTCATTCCTGGTGTTGTTTGTGAGTGTCTTTACTTTCCTTACTTGAATCATCTTTCCAGAGCTTTGTTAATCCCTTTGATCTTGTTGTCTCTCTGTATTTTATATTTCTATTTCAAGTGTTGCTGTTGTCTTACATTTTCCCTCTTCACCTTTACTTGGTTTTCTTCTGTGGGTCTTTTTCTGACATCTCTAGTTGGATTTTTGATCCAGTTTAATTTAGTGTTCAGCCATTCTTCTAACACAATAGATGTTTATAAATTTCCCTCAAACGGTTATTTTAGTTTTGAAATTTAGTGTTTTTTATCATTTATATTGAAATATTTTTCTAATTCATATTATTTCTATTTTAATACTTCCAATATTTAGAAATCTGTTTTAAAATTTCCAAATACATGGCTCTAAAAATATGGTATGTTTTTGTTACTGAATTTTAACATAATTCTTTTGTCATCAGATGATAAGATCCGTTTGATAGTAACTCTTTGAAGTTTGTTGAAAACTGATTTACGATTTACCATGGTGGTCAATTTTTGAAATTTTTTTTAAAGTCTATATTTTAAAAGAGTATGTTTTCTTTAATTAGTACAGTTAATATGTGTCCATTAGATCCACCTCGTGGTCTTATTCATAATGATATTTTTAGAAATGCAAAGACTGGAGAAATTTACCTGTTGAACTTCCTTTGTTAACAAATGATTAGCAACATGCTTCAGCAAATAAAGGAGTCTGCTAAGACTGAGGAAAACAAGGGACCCAAGAAACAGTGGCTCTCAGGAATGCAGTGACACCCCAGAATGCCAACTACGCAGCAAGTCTCCAAGCTCTAGGAGGAAGGTGCTCTGCAAACAGAGGCTTGTATCCCCCTCCCCCATTCCAAGCAAAGAATTGAGAGATTGTAAATATTTTGGATGGCAATTTTTCAATATGCTATCAAAATCTTTAAAAGTTTCATTTGATAAAATCCCTGGAAGGTGTACAAAGATGAATGAATAAGGATATTCACTGAATCATTATTTATGTTAAAAAAGTGATAATTAACCAATAAAGGATTGGTTGATGAACTTATAGTCTCTGTATATGATGTAATGCTCTGTAACCATCTGAAATGATGTTATAGAAGATGAAATGACATCAGTAAATAAGTCTGGGTATACTGGCAAATGAAAAAACATGACTCTTAAAAAAAGCGTTTACAGAATTGTTTAATTTTGTGGGAAAATACACATGAGAGGTAAGCACTCGGATGTTAAAATTGGGTATCTTTATATGGTAGAGTTACGGGTAAATTTTAATTTTATTCTTTAGCTTCCTGTATTTTTTAATATAAAACTATGAAACTGTATTATAACTATTATAATAAAATCCATTTTTTAAAGATTTTATTTATTCATTTGACAGAGAGGGAGAGCACAAGCAGGGGAGGCGGCAGGCAGAAGGAGAAGGAGAAGCAGGCTCCTGGCCGAAGGCAGACAACTCAACCGACTGAGCCACCCAGGCACCCATAAAATCCATTTTTAAAATAGTAAATAGTTTGTTCTGTTTCCTCAGCACACTGTCTTTGGGAACTGGTTTTGATGTAAGTTGAGCCTGTTGGGAGTGGTCCTGGGGGGCTCTCTTGCTGTAAAAGGGAAGCAGGAACATGGAAAATGGACCAGCAAGGACAGGGTGAGAGAGACTTTGCACATCAGGACTCGTAAGGGCGGGGAGAGCAGCTGGACCAGACAAGTGTCTCTAGCCTGTGCTCTATTAATCTATGGTACATGGGCCCCTCGGGGGGGGGGGCCCAGTCAGCGGACACTGGTTCTGTGCCATGAAGGAGGAGAGAGAGCATAGTCTCTTTGAGCCTCAAAGGACTGGTTAAAGGGCGGGGGGAGTGAAACAACTACAGAGGTATGCAGTAGAAAATTCAAAATAACCTAGTAGTATTTTGATATACTGGCTGAATCACGTAAGAGATAGTGGTACAGAGTAAATAATCAGAGTTCTGAGAATTTGTGAAGGAAAGGTAGGTGAAATGCATGGAACATAGACTGGGTCTAGCCAAAAAAATCTTTTCAAAGAGTGCGTCATGCCTACTATGCATGTTAGTTTCTCATTAAGTGTTTGTGGAAGGAAAGAAGGTAGAAAGGGAGGAAGAAATGGAAGGGAAGGGAAGGAGGGAGGGATGAAAAAAGAAGAGACTTTTCAGGAGGAAGGTGTGGCTAAGGCAGTGTTTCTCAAAGTGTGGTCCTGGGGCACCTGGGTGGCTCAGCCTGTCAAGTATCTGACTCTTGGTTTCAGCTCAGGTGATGATCTCAGGGTTGTGAGATTGAGCCCTGCATTGGGCTCCATGCTGAGCGTGGAGCCTGCTTAAGATTCTCTCTCTCCCTCGCCCTCCCCCACTTGCATGCCCTCTCTCTAAAATAAATAGATAAATAAATGAATAAAAAGTGTGGTCCCTAGACCACCACCATCAACACCAACTGGGAACTTGTTAAAAATGCAAATTCTCAGGCTCCAGCCCCTAGCCCTGTGGTACTAAATCAGAAACCCTAGGGTGGGGCATGGCAATGTGTGTTTTAACAAGTCTTCCAGGTGATTTCTGATATAGCTAAAGTTTGAGAACCACTGGGCTAAGCAAAATCGTTGAAGCTGGTGGGAGCCCATGGCAGATAAGGAGATTCGCTTTGCCAGAGCAAAGAAGTCATATCAGGGGTTGATGGGAGCCCAGCTGGGAAATATACAGGAACTCTGTATTATTGGAGGTAAAATGAATTGATTTTTTTCACAAACAACATGGCTGATATTTATATCCAACTAATATGAAGGAAATGTGTTAAAGAAAAATAATCACCCCTACTCTCTCCTCGCCAGCATATCAATTAGCTTAATATTTTCCCTGTTCCTTTATAGTGTTTGTACATATGTGTAGATAATATTTACACAATTATAATGAAGTCCTACAGGCAATTTTGGGGATGTGTTTGCTTGTTTTAGTATTTTGTAGAGGACCAGCGTTTTGATACATTAATCAATAAGTTTAAACTTTACTCTGGTTTATGCTATTATATTTTATGTCTTTGCTCTTCCCAGGCCATCTCTGGAGGGTTGTGAGGACAGGAACAAAGAATAAAATAACCAATTATTGGGTTTAAAATTTCAAAAGCTGAGTTCCAGGCCAAAGACAAAAGCATTTGGAACTACATAAACAGCCCAAATCAGTTTTTCTCGCCTCAGAGACCTGATGAAGTCCACTGGGCTCGGGCAGGACTGCGGAGAATCCGGAGGAACATGTGTGTCTTGGGCCGGTTCCCCACACTATCCGCTCACCCATGACCTCGTGAATGAGACCTGAACCACCTTCCTGAAAAGAGCCTGGAGAAATGCTAAGTGTGGCAGAGGTCCTTCCACTTAGCGCCCCGTGACAGCAGCGATGGCTCTATGACCCAGAGAAGACGTGAGGACCCAACACAACCTCTCAGGACTCACAGACCCGGCGTCATTAAACAGACCGAATGTGGCTTAAACGGAGGCTGCCCTGAGGAACCTCCACATCAGGAACACAGAACAATCCAAGTCCGGCATGGATCCATGACCAGAGAAGACAGAAGTCGGTGGACATCCTGGTGGGTACCAGCAGGGGCAGGTAATGACAAAGTACCAGGTACAACTCCAGGGGAAACAAACAGTTGAGAGGAGAGGTGGCAACAGGACAGAACTGCCCAAGAGTCCCCAGAATGGAGCCAACCAGAAACATAACCCTCCGCACAATGGGGGCTTGAAGGAGAAAGTAAGTCTTCCTATAGAAGATTAAACAAAGTGACATTTCTGGCACAACTGAGCATGTAGTCTAAGATTTGTACTCACTGTGATGATGTAAGATTTTTTTTCATGTCTTGTAACAATAGTTATGAAATTGACTATATCCTCATCAAGTATACTGTATTTTATTTAATCATTTCCCTATTATTGAAAATTAAGATTGTCTCCATTTCTAATATGATAAAAATACAATAAAATAGTTATTCTGCACCATTTATTTGCCACCTACAATGTGCTAGACCCTGGTGTCCAGAGGGGAGAGGAACACAATCTCCTTAGTGTCTGGTGGGAGAGTCCAATGTGTAAAATGATCATCGGTACAACATAAATAGGATTATAAAAAGCGTGTGTAACTTGAGTCTTCTTTTCCTTAAGGTAGATTCCAAATAGTGAGATTCCTGGATTATACAGTATTGACAAGTTGCTTTCTAAAAGGCATCAATTTACACTACAATGAAACAATGATTGTTCCTATTATACTCCCCATTCCCTTGATTCTTATGTGTTCTAGAAATGTTTTCCAAATTTTGTTTACCTTTTTGATTTATTTAAATTGCTGTTGGGGGGCGGGGCAGATTTTTGAAAGTATTTTAATTTCTCTTTTCCTATTTTATTTCTTCCATGACTTTAAAGCTTAGAAAATTACTCCTTAAGAGATAGGATACTCATTTCTATTTTCTGTGAGTTTTAAAACATGATTTGATTTTTCTTCAGTTGTTCAATTAATTAATCCATCTAGAATTTATTTCAACAATTAATTGGAACAATCTCTCTAAATTGCTAGCTAAGACTATTCTTCCTGTACTTACTATTTGAAGACGCTTATCAAATGCAAAATTCTCACTGTTCTAGGATAATAATTTTTGAGATATTATGCCTGGTACTGCCTAGAGTCTGATTAGCCTGTGGCTCCCATATGTTGAATTAATGGCATCCACAGCTTCATGGGGAGGGAAGAACCATCAAGAATGGGGGAGCTACTGTTTGGTGTTCCAGGCTATGTTGAGAAAGTTTAAAAAAAAAAAAGAAAAGCTGGAGGAGTTTCAGAGAGCCCTAGCTTAGCGAGCTGATCCCAGGACAGAGCACTGATCAGAGAGGAACACGGAATAAGATGGTAGTGAAGTTCCCACCCCAGAGGGAGGGCAAAGGTCTCCCTGGTGCTGAAAGCCGGAGCGGGGTGTGAGAGGGAGGAGAGAGGGTGAAGGGTTGCCTGAAATGCTTGTTGATTCCTTTCCTCACCCCAGGATGGAGCAGTGACAAAAGGTGGGGTTGGCAGGAGGTGGGGAGATAAAATGACAACCAGACAGATTTGGAGAATCTGAGAATTTCAGGAGGCTGGTGTTCTGTACAAGCTGGGTGGAGCTTGGGGAAACTATAGGTCGCGCAGAGAAAGGCTTCGCTGGTGGGATGCCACACGGACGTGATCCAAGATGGGGGACATAGTAGTGACTGAGCCAAGCTCCCTCCCTGCCCCCCCACCCCAGCTTGTCAGAGAGAACACAATCTACAGGTTTCTGGCACTCATGAAGAGTGGGATAGCTGACAGACCAGAAGAGACCTAGTCACCAGAGGCAATAGCAAGGGCCAGGTTGTGAGTGGCAAATGCCACTATGTGGCCAATGGATCAGATCAGGCCAGCTGCACCTTTCACATCAAGCAGGATGCGGCTCTCAGTGGAAGCTGTTGGGGAGCAGGGGATAGCTGAGCAATATCACTGCACCCAATATCACTTCCCAGCAGCCTGGGAAGGGGTGACCCTTCTAAGCTGTTAGGACTTGATTACTTTACCCACAGAAGGTCTGAAGATGAGAGAGGTTGAGTTACCATTAGTCATTGGTTGAAGTATCTTGCCAGGGTCACCTGGTCCCTGCTATCAACAGAAGATAGCACCCAGTATGGAGAAAGGGGACCCATCTTACACTGTAGGTGGGAATGCAAGCTGGTGCAGCCACTCTGGAAAACAGTGTGGAGGTTCCTCAAAAAGTTATAGAGCTACCCTCTGACCCAGCAATTGCACTACTAGGTATTTATCCAAAGGATACAAACATAGTGATTCGAAGGGGCACATGCACCCCAATGTTTATAGCAGCAATGTCCACAATAGCCAAACTATGGAAAGAGCACAGATGTTCATCAACAGATGAAAGAATAAAGAAGATGTGGTGTATATATACAATGGAATTGTATTACTCAGGCATCAAAAAGAATGAAATCTTGCCATTTGCAATGATGGAACAAGAGTGTGTTATGCGAAGCAAAATAAGTCAGTCAGAGAAAGACAAATACTGTATGATTTCACTTATATGTGGAATTTAAGAAACAAAACAGATGAACACAGGGGAAGGAAAGGAAAAATAAAATAAGATGAAAACAGAGAAGGAGACAAACCACAAGAGACTTTTAACTATAGGAAATAAACTGGGGGCTGCTGGAGGGGAGTGGGTGGGGGGATGGAGTAACTGGGGGATGGGCATTAAGGAGGGCACTTGTTGTAATGAGCACCGGGTGTTATATGCAACTGATGAATCACTAAATTCTACCCCTGAAACTAATAATACACTATGTGTTAACTAAATTGAATTTAAATAAAACATTTTTTAAAAAGAAGTTAGCATCCAGAATAGAATGTAATTGTAAAACAAAAATTTTACTTTTATATTTCTGAATAATATATATATTTTGAAATTACCACCACCACCACACACACATACACACAGGGGCTCGGTCCCAGGACGTTGGGATCACGACCTGAGCCGAAGGCAGACACTTAATGACTGAGCCACCCAGGCGCCCCTAAAATGTATCTTTAAAGTCAGAACAGAACTTTAAGTGTGTTTGGGGCATGTTGTGTCCATAGGCAATGGAGAAGGAGATTTCTCTTCTTTTTTTTTTTCCTTTTAATAGGTACAGTTGGGAATTTTTTATACTTTGTGTCAGAGGAACTCAAAACTCTTTCGTGTATCGTCAGCCTTGTGTGCGTTAGCCAGCGTGGGTAGTAGAGGAAGCTTCGTGTGGGGAGTCACTGCTGGAATGCGGGACATTTGGGAAACTAGAGAACCCCGCACGGCCTCTCGTTCCCTCTCATTCCATATGTCTCGGGTTGCCTGGGACAGTCCCCAGTTACACTGCTGTCCCAACGCAATAACTAAAAATGCCCCCTTTCACTTTCCAAAGTGTCCCTGTCGGAGTAGTAAATCACATGTCCATCCCGGCCGTGGAGCCTTCTTGCCACAAGGGGGCAGCATCTGCCCAGACTTGGCAAAGTACTGCAGCTTGTGGGCAGTTCAGTGGCTGAGGCAAAGAAAGCGGCCCCTTCCTTCACTCAGCACAGGGCTGGAGATACAGCACCAGACCCTGAAATGAGGGCACCGTAGAAGGACATGTAAGTCCTTGTCCGTCCCCTAGCACGGGGCAGACGGCACAGCCATAGCTGGGAGCTGGGAGAGAAGCGGTCCTGGGGCTGGGGCGCTCTGAGCATGTGGGATTGACCTTGGGCCAAGCATTTCCGGTGAGAAGCTCCGGGGAGGGTCCTCTCCACCAGCACTTTCTGAGATCCTCACCTACAGAGACACTAGTCCTTGCGTGGAAGGTGCAGATGCTTTGATAGGTCCAACAGGCTCATGAAGAAGATGTTGGCTTTCCAGATGATACATCCATTAGTTGTCAACCCTTTTCTTTTTTTCTTCCTGTGAATGGGTTGAATTTTGTCTGCAAAAAAAAAAAGATAGGTTGAAGCCCTAACTCCCAATACCTCAGAATGGCCTTATTTGATCATAGGGTCATTAAAGATGCAATTAGTTGAGACGAAGCCAGACGAGTAGAGTGAGCCCTCGGTCCAACAGGGCCAGCGGAGAAGAGAAGAGGTATAGATTGGAGGCATGCTGCCACAGGTCGAGGGTCGCCTGGGGATACCAGACACTTGAGAAAGGCAAGGCTGAATTCTCGCTTAAAGGCTTCGGAGGCATCATGGCCCAGCCCACACCTGGATCTTGGACTTCCAGCCTCCAGAACTGTGAGACAGTGTATTTCGGCTATTTTCAGCCACACAGTCTGTGGTGCTTTGTAACAGCTGCCCTAGGAAACTGATGCTCTCCCTCTCACACTTCCGCTGATCCCAAAGTAGTATTAGTATCTACTGCTGCGTAGCAATCTTGTCATGCACTTAGCAGCCTAAAGCAACACGTATTTATTATCTCATGGTTTCCTTGGGTCAGGCGTCCCAGCAGGACTTAGCTGAGTTCTCTGCAAGGCTGCAATCGAGGTGTTGGCCATGGCTGGGTTCTCACTGAGAGCTCGACTGGGGAAGCATCCACTTTCAAGTTCATACGATAATTGGTAGGATTCAGGTCCTTGTGGGTTGCTGGATTGAGAACCTCAGTTTCTTGCTGGCCATAGGTCAGAGGCTTGCCACATGTCTCTCTCCACAGAGCAGCTCACAACATGGCATCCGTCCTCAGCAGAGCCAGCAAGGAAAAGAGTCTCCTTGCAAGATGGTGTTATGATCTTATGCATCTTCATCATGGAAGTGACCCATCACCTTTGCTGTGTTCTGTGGGTTAAAAGTAAGTCACAGCTCACCTCACACTTGAGGGAAAGGCATGAACATCCTGAGGTAGGGGTCTGGGGGGTCATGTTCTATAAGAGGGTGGACAACACATTCCTAGGTTGGGTTTCCAGACTGAACTTCCAGGGGCTCAAGTTTCTGTGGTTCTCCCTGGTCACTGTCTCCCCATACACCCAAAAAATAAAGAAACATTTTTTCCTCCCCATTCCCAAATGGGGAGCAATTTCCCACTGGGCTGTGGGGTGACCCCCTTCCCAATTTTCCCCATTTCTCCCTGCAGCCAGTTGGACCATGACGTAGAAGGAAGACCCTAACACCTGGGGCAGGAGCAGAGCATGAAAGCTGAAAACAGGCTGGTCCAAGGCAAGGACAGGCCGTGTTTGTCCAGAATTTGATGGGTATTATCTTCCTTTGGGGATGAAATGAGCCACTGCTCATGCTCATCACCTTTTCCCTTGACTCTGCTTCTGGGCTCAGGGTCATTCCACCTTATGGCAGGGACAAGGGACAGTGTTGTCCTGATTGTCCATGTCTTTACATTTTCCCCATCCTCCTTTGCAGTTAGGCTGGAGCCTAACTTAGCCTAAACAGAGCAGTTTAGGCTAAGTACGTTTGGTGTGGTGCTCCTGGGATGACGAAACGAAAAGCCAGTGTGTCTTGTCCATCCCTTTTTCCCCTGAGTCAGCAGGCATGGAGGCCAAGTGCTGAGAGGGCAACGCCACCAGATGGAGGGAGCTTGGTTCCTGAGAGGGGGCTGTCCTGGAGAGAGAGCCCTCTGCCAACCCACATGGGCTGTCACGTGCATGACAAATAAAGTTTGGGTTGCTTAACAGCCCTCAGGCAAAACATTGCAAAGAGCAGCTCAGCCAAGCACATTTGAAACATCCAGGACCTGCCTTGGGATCAAGAGACCTACTGGGGCCCCTCAGATAATGACATGGACCATTGATCCTGCTCTATGCGATTTATAAGCCATGTGACCTTGGGCAAGTTATTTCACCTCTGTGCCTCAGTTGCCATACCTATAAAATAGGGTCCTCCCAGGACCTTCTCATACGGCTTTTGTGAAGCATAAATGAGTAAAACATACAGAGCAGAGGAACAGTTCCTGGCTCACTATCTGTGTTATTGGCTGGCATGCAGGCATATACTCTGGACACCAAGGGGGTGCTCCCTTTAACCTTTTCCCTGACCTGTCAGCACAGGTCCCTGGGAGCTTCTCCTTGACCCAGGTAAAGGACTTGGCCACCCACCTCCAAAACAAGTCCACACTTAACATTCTTCCTTGTTGCCCAATTCCCCTCCTAGCAGGCATTCCCTTCCTTTGCTTAACGCTAGAGGGCACCTCATGCCTGGCACCATCCAGCACTCCTGCTGGGGTTCTCACTCCCTCCACTTGGCAGCCACAGGGGCCCAGCAGGTGGCTGAACTTGAACCTGGAACATATCTGAAGGAGATGGGCTTTTCACCCATCACAACAGCCAACCAATCAGCTCACACACTCTCCAGACCTGGCCTGGACCACTTTCATACAGCCCTATTCTTTTCCTTCTATATAGTTACCAACATTTGTAGTTATGTACTTGTTTCTATGCTGATCAGGTTAATGTCCTTCTCCCCCACCACACTGGAAGCTCCATGAAGGGAGGCACATATCTGTTTTGTTCACTATCCATTTCCGACACCTAGCATTGTGTCTGGTATATTTCTCCTCCTCCTCCTCCACCTCCTCCTCCTCCTCCTCCTTCTTCTTCTTCTGATTTATTCATTTATTTGAGAGAAAGAGTACGTGAGCAAGGGGAGGGGCAGAGGGAGAGGGAGAGGGAGAGAGAATCCTTGAGCAGACTCCCTGCTGAGCAAGGAGCCCAATGGGGCTTGATCCCAGGCCCCCAAGATCATGACCTGAATCGAAATCAAGAGTCGGCCATTCAACCAACTGAGCCACCCAGGCACCGCTGGTGTATTTATTCTTGATAAATACTTGAGGACTCATTACAGTCATCCCTCTATCTCTTCTCATGCCCCCCTCCACCCATCAACCCCCATACCCCCAGACTACTCATCACTACCATCCCAACCTCATCACCTTGGGTAATAGTCACATTTTCCTAACAGGTTTTCATTTTTTTCCAAATGTTTACACTCCAATACATTTTGTCCACTCTACTGCCCTGCTAAAAAAACAACTGTTTTCAAGACATTCTGACACACAAATTTATCTAGAAGGGAGAAACTTAGGAGGAGAGGGTGAACTTTCTTGAGGCCCCAAGATTCTTATTTATGCATTGAGGATAGTAATACTGACTTGAGGGGTCATTGCAATGCTTAAATGAGATCATGGCAGGCATGGAGACTGTGAGACATAAACATTCAATAAAGGATAAATATTTGTGTCAGTAATATTCTATGATTTTAACCCAAAGAAATGGGGACTATTTAGATAAGCAAACAGAAGACTTCAGTGGACTAGTTCAAAGGCTAATGAAAGAAGGAGTAGATTTAATTTTATATTTTTCTTTCTAGAAGGTTTAACTATTACCAATAGGTAGGTGTTAAAAGTAGTTAGATTTTTCTCAGCTAGGATTTCCTAAAAATTGGAAATATTTGAAAATGGAATTGGCTTTGTGTGAGCTCCCAGGCACTGGAGGTAATCAAACTAAGATGGTATGCCTCTCTTTTAAAGATGTCTTTGAAGATTTTGCACATCAAGTAGAGACTTGAGTTAGGTCATTTCTAAGTTTCCGTTACACTTTATAATCCTATGATGATTTATGATTCTATGAGAATCCATTCCTAACTTTTCTGGTCCATTGAATTCTCTCACTTTTTTGAGGTTTCATTTTTTGGAATATATGTTTATATTGATATTTGAGTTTTCAAGTTCCTTCCACAATGAGGTAGTAAGTTTCTGGAGGATGTAACTTATATTTGTGCCTTACTGCCCTCTCCCTAATGCACACAGAATTATGCTGGATAGTCGCTGAATGCTCAATAAAGAGTAGTCAGAGGGGAATGGGGGATCCAGACAGGTCTTGCTTTTAGAGAGAAAAGCTCCCATGCTGAAGTAGGTGGGGCTACAGGATTCAATTCCCTTCTCCCTTTCAAGATAAACCTCTGCTGCATAAATTGAACATTTAGGAAGGAGATAACCACAGGAATATTGGGGATCCTATACATCACTTTTTGAAATGCAAAGTGAGGCTTCATCATTTCTTTAGGTATCTTTCACGTAGAAGTTATTTAAAAAAAACCTCACGTGAATAAAAGATTAAGGTTAATGATCTCTGAAGAAAATTTACCTTCTCAAATTAAGTAATTTTTTCACTGTAGAGCTTGAAAGGTGATAGTGTGAACAAACAAGCTTTATTTAGAATTTAAATAGGAATGAAATCCCCCATCATTATGGAGCTTGTCCCGCTGTCATAAATCTGGAGGTAAATACATCCATTTGTTTCGATATAAATCACCCTTGAGAACCCCCTGGTTATCAATTCCTGTGGGATTTCAGGCAGGTTGGGCTAGTCCCATAATCTCTCTGTAAAGGAAAGCTGAACCTGTCCTTTCTATTTCATACACATGAACAGGCTTGAGTCCAAGGGGAATGGAGACATTTGTAGAGGAGATGGAGCCCTAGAACCTGGGATGGGACATCTAGGTGGATGATCCCCCCCAAATGTTTAACTCCCAGATTCTTCTAAACTCTCTGAGCCTACACAATTAGCCTGCTTCTCCCTATTAAGAGCTAACACTACTGTTTCTATTCCTACTCCCACCTTGCTTGAAGATACTTCAAAGACCTCCCCCCCCATCTCCCCTCCTAGTAAATAGGCTTATAACTAGGGTTAAGTCACAGCATAAAGCAGCTGGGATGTTTTGGCCCTGATATTGGAAGAAGGGTGTTAAAAAGCAAAAGTAAACTGAGTAAATTGAAAGATAAAATTGGCTTTATTTAATGATCCATGAAGCAGGCAGCATACTATCCTAGCAGACAGAAAGGAGCTCTGAAGAGTTGTACAAAATGGAAGACTTTATAGGCAGGAGGCAGGGCAATGAAGTTATTCTAGCAAAGAGTGAATTGTTTCAGGCAAGGTCACCTTCCTTTGGGGGAAGGCAGGGGTCTATCCGGCAAGTTACCTCACTAGTGCTAACCAGGTAATTCTAGATTAACTGATTAAAGGTTGCATTCCTGGGAGAGACTGAAACTACAATTGTTAGATATTAAGTCTTGGTTTGTTGATGTGGGGCTTAGCACAAGTGACTCCATGTTAGGTCTTTCTTTTTTTTTTAAATAAAAGGACTAGACCTCAAATGAGCTGTAAGTCCTACTCAGCAGGTACAAGCAAGAGTCAGAGGAGTTCATATGGTATTGGATTCCGAAAATGCTAGATCAAGGGAGGCTGAAGCACAAGATAAGATAGGGAAGAGTATATTGATTTGGAGGGAAATCCAGGGATACAAGTTTTAATGCCTAGCAGGGACTTCAGGAGGTATATGACCATGCTGTTCAAATGGCTCCTAGAGTATGGAAAAAGTGATGACCCAAGCTGTATGAACTTGAAATACCAGGACTGCCCCAGGAGGCAGTGGAGGAAGAAATGAGGGGGCTCAGGAAGTGAGCATGCTAGAGTGGATATACTGGAAGACTGGAAGACCTACCAGATGATTCTGTTCTATGGGAAGGCCTAGGCAATACATCATTCACAAAGCTAAAAGAAATAAGCTAGTGAGAAAGATACCAGCATTATCAAAAACTCAGTCAAGACTCTCTTCTGTAAGCCAGGGCTAAAGGTAGGAGAAGTAGGTAGAGAATTCGGCTTAGTGATACTAATTGTGATGATAGGTCCAGAACCAAAAAGGCCGGATGGATGCAGTTATTATGATGAGCAATAGGGTCGGTGTGGTGGCCAAAGGGGCCTGACTCACAGACAGTAATGGGGATGATTAAAAGAACATGATATTCCTAGAGGCAAAATAGACACTCAGCTAACAAAGCTATTTCTTAGCTTGTACCATTAGAAGAAGTTAAGGATGGATGACAAGGAGTCTAAAGGCAGTGGCCCCAATAACATGTCATGATCTCTTTCCCATTTTCTGGACCTGAGCTAATTTTCAGACTCATATTCAACTAGATTCTCAGGAGACAAAACCCTGCAACACCACAGCAAACGTACACAGTAATGATTCCATAAGTCCTTTCCAAAGGAACCCGCAGTCATTTATTTGGGGAAATGTATACTGGGGAAGAGGGATTCCCAAATGTTTGATGTTAGAACATAGAGTCCAAGCTGATGTGATACCCAGAGAACCAAAGCATCATCATGGCCCCCTATTCTAACTAGTGGGGCATACGGGGGCCACGTAATAAATAAAATCCTGGCCAAGGTCTGGCTTACAGTGTGCCCACTGGGTCTGCAGATACATCTAATGGTCTAGTGGTAATCTCTCCAGTCCCTGAATGAATAATTGGAGTTGACATGCTTGTTAGTTGGATCATTGGGTCTTAGGCTTGTGCAGTAAGAACTGTTGTAGTGAGGAAGGTCAAGTGGAAGCCTCTGAAATGGCCCCACCCACCATCCAAGATAACAAATACGAAACAATATCACCTGATGGGGGGATTGTTGATATTAGCATCACACTTAAGGATCTAAAGGATGCAGAATAGTAGTTCCCATGATGTCTCTTTCAATTCAATAGTTGGCCTCTGCAGAAACCTAGCAGACCCTGGAGGATGACTATAAATTACTGCAAACCCAATCAAATATTGGCCCCAATTCCAGCCACTGTGTCCATTTATCTATTACAGCAGAACTGACATGGCCTTGGGCCCATAGTATGTAGCCTTGATTTGGTGAATGCATCCTTTGCTATTCCCTTCAGAGAAGAGGATGAAAGACCATTTGCATCTATATGGGTAAATAACCCATATATTGACAATTTCCCAAGGCTATGTTAAGTCCCTTGCCCTCTGTCATAATATAGTCCAAAGGGATCTGGACCATCTGGGCATCCTGAAAGATGTCAGCTCGATCCATTATTTATTGATGATATTACGCTAATTAGGCCATGTGAGCAAGAAGTGGCTAGCATGTTGGAGGCCTTAGTAAGGCGCACATGCCTCAGGGGATGGGAGGTAAAACTTATGAAGATCAGGGGACTGTCACATTGGTAATATTTTTAGGGGTCTAATGATCAAGGTCCTGCCAGGAAACCTCCTCCCAGTAAAAGACAAGATTCCATCTTGCACCTCCCACCACAAGGAAGGAAGCCCATACTTGGTGGGCATCTTTGGTTCTGGAGGCAGCGTATACCACACCCACAAATATGGCTCTAGCCCATACACTAAGTGGCAGGAAATGCTTGCTCAACCTTAAAAAGAAAATGGCAGGTTATTTTACCAGCAAAATAAGTGTATTTGGAAATAGGAGAGAAATTGCAATTCAGGACAAGCAAACTCTGGTGAACCATAGGCAAGTTCAGAGAGACAAAGGGAAGGTCAGCTTTTATTAGTTTTTAGGAGGAAACTGGGGAGGGTTGTTTTAAACCAAAGTTCACTGGAGAAGAAGTGTTGAGCGTGGTGGCAGGTTCTCATTGCCATACGGGGTGGTTGGTGCATTGTTGCTGGGGCGGGGAGAGATCTTCCTTCTTCTTCTTAAAGGTAGGAGAGAAATTCCTATGTGAAACATGCTCTCCCTTGTACATATAATTCTTACCACCACCCCCTCCGCCAGCAGGCTGCAATGTAGTTCGTGCATGACAGCGCCCCCTTCAGGGCTTCCTGGCTCCATTTCAAATGAGTATTTCACAGCTTCCGCCTTTGAGTGGGGCCCAGAGCAGGGAAGGCCTCTGCCGCAGATCCAGGCTGACGTGTCAGCAGCCCTGCCTTTTCATATCAGAGGTATAGGTGTTGGGGAAAAATGCTGTATGGAACTTACAGCAAGTCCCAGGGGGTGGGAGAATCACAACGTAGTCACATAGTCCCTGGGGGTCCTTTGGCAAAGCCATGCTGTGTGCAAGGGAGATTAATGTGTCTTTTGAAAAACGACTCCTGGTGTGATACTGGGTCCCGGCAGAGACGTAATCCCTGAACACAGGACCCCGGATGAGTGTGCATCTGCAACTGTCCATCATGAGCTGAGAGCTATTACCCACATGAAGTCTTAAGGTCAGGCAGGCCGGCAGCAGTTCATCGTAAATTGGAAGTGGCACAGCTGGGTCTGAGCAGTGGAAGGCACGAGCAAGCTGCATGAGCAAGTAGCCCAGCCCCTCACTTTGGCTACACCGTTGCACGAGTGTCCCCCCTCCCTCCGAAGGAAGGGCCACATAGGCGCATCCCTGATAAACCACATGGCAGCAGAAGACACAACCTAGGCTTCACTTATGGATGAGTTCGTTCGGTATGTGGGTTCAAGGTGAAGTGAACAGTAAGTGTGTTACAAGGAGTGGCCTTGAAAAACAGTGGCAAGAGAAAGTCCTTCCAATAGGCTGAAGTTTGGGTTGATGTTCTATTTTGTGTGGAAGGAAAAATGGATGTTAGAACAGATACAGAGGCCCGGATGGAGAGAGATTGAAAGAACAGTTGGAGACACATGGGTGGACATGGGAGTGGCGTGAAGTGTGAAACTCTGCATCACATGCTAATGCCCAGCAGAGAGCACCCACCTTGGAAGAAGCCATAGATTACCGAGCAGAGGGAATGACTTGGCCACCTGACACATCAGCCAACTGCAGGCGCTGGCCACCGAGGTGCTGGCACAAGGGACACGTGAGGGATGCAGCCCCCGTCAGAGGGACGGGGCTGTGCACGGGCTCCCATAGGCGGCGTAGCCTCCGACGAACCCAGGCTGAGTTCAGCCTTGTTGCTCATGACCGTCCAACCTGCCAGCAATAAGGCAGAGCACCTAGCCCCCCATCTAACACAATTCCTCGGTGGCAAGTTAATTACTGGGGGCCCCTTCCATCCTGCAAGGACTCAGGATTCATTATCACAGGACAATGTCTATTCCAAATAGCATCATCATGAAATGATTCCAACCAGTAAGAAATACATTTGTTTCAGTTCCCAAACTCGTCGCTCCAGAAAGATTGTGCTGAAAGCTGTTGATCCTGATTTCCTGCAGCCATCTATGCCAAGGTCTTAGGCGATACTCCTATGAACTATGAAATGATCTCCCAGGGTCCTTTCCTCTGTGCTTTTACCAGTGGTCTGTCGATGAACTTAAACCATCTCAGCACTTGCCCAACTGCCTTTGGGATGTCTTCTGTATTTGGAGGGCTGTGAATGTGGCTGGATTGCAATCTTTGCTATCAGCTAACTGATGTGGAGGTTGTAAAAGCCTGCTAAATGTCATTATAGAATGATTACTTGTGCTATACAAACACTTTCTTCTCTCTTATCCTTTGGAGGAGTGACAAGTCTCATAGTTCACCTTCCTCTATGAATTTCTAAGTGATCAAGGCTTTGTAGTGGTAATCAAGGTGTTTTTAAACAATGCTTTCTTCAGCATCCAGTATTCTCACCAGAACTTGAGTTACGGAGGGGGAGAAGGGCTGTGTCTCTCTTGCTAATAACTAGGATAGAATAAAGCTTGCAGGGGCGCCTGGGTGGTTCAGTCAGTTAAGCCTCCAACTCTTGGTTTCGGCTCAGGCTGTGATCTCAGGGTTGTGAGATCCAGCCCCAACAGCATGGAGTCTGCTTGAGATTCTCCCTCTCCCTCTGCCCCTCCTCCCACTCTCTTTCTCTTTCTCTCTCTCTCTCAAATAAATAAATAAAATCTTTAAAAAGAAGAAAAAAGAAAAAAAGCTTGCATACGTAGGTAGAGCAGCAGAAAACTTTGCAGTGATGTATAAGGAGGAATGTAGGTTTTGACTGTGGCCATGTGGGTGCATAAAACATCTCTATATATTGCTCTTAATTTATTCATTAGAAAACATGTTTTGGAGAAGGAAGAGATCAAAACAGATTGTGTTGTAACACAAAAGACTTGCCTTGCCTTGGTTAGCTGGTTTCTGATTTTTACTTTGTTGTGTCTGTTTAGCAAATAAAGTCCTTTGCTAAAATTGGGATTGGGGGATTGGAGGTGGGGGGCAGGGAGTGGGCAAAACTCTTCCCAGATCTGACATTTGGTCTCAGTATTATTTAGTTTTTCCTGGAGTCTGGGACCTGGAATCAGAAGGTCAGTGTCATAAACCTATGTAAAGATGCTTCCCATGGCTTTGCACTAAGCAAAGCAATTCAGTTACACTCTCACGAGGAGTAGCCAGGACAGAGTTTTCTCCCCCATAAAGCTTTAGAGAGGGAGCCACTGTGGCTCCAGATCAGTGCTCTGAAAACTGGCCCAGGGCTTTACAACTAATGGGACTTTACTATGGCTATGTCTTTAGTAATCAAGAAGTCTCCAAAATGTTCAAAAGGTGATAAACTAGAAAAAATATCCTTAAGGATGTAAAATGACTGCGTGGTTTATAAAACAATACAATTTGACAAATATTTATTTTAAAATACAAAGTCAATCCAGACATGTCCTTAGACAAATTGATTTATTTTTAATCTTTCAAATGCCAAAATGATCAAGTGGCAAAAGAAAAGAAAGAAGGAAAGAAAGAAAGAAGAAAGAAGGAAGGAAAAAAGAAAGCAGCAGACCACTGAATAGATGAAAACCTTCAAAAAGGACCCTTTTTGAGGCTTTGATCATTAAAAGACACCTGCTCTCTGTTGCTGTAAGCTAAACTATTAATATTATTGGCTGACGTTTACTGAGAATTTGCAACATGCAGGGAACTTAGGTTACATGGATTGTCACACTTAATCCACAAAATAACTTTATGAGATAGGTGCGATTATCTCCCGTTTTCAGATGAGGAGAACAAGGAGTAAAGCAGTTAAGTAATCTGACCCATATCACTTTTCCAGTAAAAAGTAGGGCTGGGATATTAACTTGGAAGGAGTATTAACTCCAAAGTCTATGTGATCAAACCACAATGCTGTACTGCTCCCGGAGGAGCTGGGAATGGAGAATGTAGCCAGGCATTAACCCTCTCTACCACCATTCAATTCTGGGGATAAGCAGGGCCACCATGTACAGCTCTTCAGGTTGTGCACTGTTTAAGCATGCCACAGCTAAGGGGATGCATTTCCATTGTAGATGTCTTCGAACTCATATAAGAGGTTTCAGGTGTTTGTGAAGATCTGGACCTTCTAACCAAGTCCTGGTATAGTGACACACACCACTGTGCACTCAGAAACTGGCACACACACGAGACCACCTTGTCCCAGCCACACTCCCGGCAGCCCACGGTATTGTTTCTTTTCCTCTCTTATTGCTTTCAGTGACACAGTTCCTACCCACAATCTGTCTTCAGACCTGGAAGGGAGAATGCATAGACAATACGTGTTGCTATCTATGGTTATTGTGCAACAATATATCAACTGCCTTGATTTTTCTAAAGAAGAAGTGCCCTTTTTAATTGGCCCAAGGGTGCTACAGTGTCCATCAGGGGCCTGGTGAGCATCCTTCACTAGAGTCCGAAGTACCTCCACCCCTTGGAGCTCCTTAGTTGTCATTTTGATGTCAGTTTAAAACCAACAGAGGTAGGCATTACATCTTTTACAAGGAAAAGAACCCACTCATGACATTTTTTCCAAAGCAAAATGTTGGGGTATTTTTAAGCATGTTGTTGTCCTCCGGGATGAGCCATGCTGGTCAATGCTCTCTTTCCATGGAAATCATCTTATTTCCTGTATTGTGCTTTGTCTGGAGCATGAATTAGGGACTACCAGACGTGCAGTTGACCTGGAGTCCATGACCCAAACTGGCTCTCCTGGGAGCCGATGGGGCCAGGCCAGCAGAAGGCACCAGCTGCCCAGCCAGACTACTGGGGAATTCCTCTCCTGAATTTTCTCCCCTCCCCAGATTGCTGCATCACTTATCCCGAAGGGGCCAGCTAAACTGGGGCATCCTGAAAAATCTGGGGCCCTGGACTGGAGGGGAAATGAGAGATGGAAGGATGTGGATCCTTGACGTCACTGTCACCACCCCTACAAAAGTTCTGCAAGAGTAAGTGACAGTGAGGACCACAAGGAACCAGGACCGGCTCCTTCCTAGAACTAGCAGGCAGGGCGCAGTGACTTGCTGCAGGTGCGGAGAGGTGAGGTGCAGAGCTCCATCTTGCACTTGGAGCTTCTTAGAGCTCCAACTGTTTCCAGCACTCCAGGGCTGCTTCTCAGACTCAAGGTTAAAGAAAAGAAGCTAGAAGGTGTTCAAACACCAGCATCTCAAAAAGAGAGAGAGTAAAAAGAAAAGTCCGGGTGGATTTTATCTCTGGGCTGAGATGGCTGGAGAAGCCTCAGCTAAGCCAGGAGAAGGACAGGTGAGACTCGGCTTTCTCCCCAGAGGCTGGGGTCTTGTCTCTCCCTCGGGGGGAGGGGGGGTGGTGGTGGTGACTTGCAGCAGCAACTCTCAAGTGTGCATTCAGGGGCCTTTCCTGGAGCAGGCTGGGCTCATGCCCAGGAGGCCAGGGAAGGACCATGGGGTTCAGCCCACAGCATCTCCCTCCTGCCTCCCCACTCTCCTGCTCACCCTGACTCTCCCTCCCACCAGAGTGCATGATTCCTTTGAGGCCCTGAGTCATGTGGAACCAACAAATGTCAGAAAGAGAAGGAGACATGGAGATCACACAAAGTTCTTCTGCTGTAGTGGAGACAAGGATGCATTTGCTCTAGGTCATTCTATCAGCCATGGGCAAAGCGAAGGCTCCAGAGTCCTGGTTCCATGCACTTCCCTCTATATCACATGGGCTCTTTTGCTTTCTTGTCTGCTGCCCCAGGGGTAGGGAATAGGAGGGAAGTGGGGGGGGGCAGTAGGGATTTGGGGAGTCATACGCCAGCCTGTGCTGGAGATGAGGTAGATGCCCTTCCCAGCAGGACAGAGGGATGAGAGCCGCCCCCCCACGTGGCCCTCATACCCTAAAGTGCTGTGCATTATTACAGAGGCCTGTAGCCCCAGGCTGCTGAGTTGGGGCTCTCTGTATCCTGGAGAAAGGTTTTCTGAAGGTCACTGGCAGGGTGGATGGCTTGGAGACATTTCCTCGAATATTGTCCTTTCAGCCTCCAATCAAGGCTGATAACTCCCCGGAGACCTTTTATCTCACACTCTGAGTTTCCTCATTGCCCCTCAGGGGCGAGGTGGCTTTTGCTCCCAAGCCTAGAGATTGCTGTGCAGGTGGACTTCAGAGGAACTGGGTGGTGTGGTGCGGAGACTTTGACCTCAACATGTGCCGTGTCAGCCCCTAGTGTGTTAGAAAAACAAGCCCCGAGGAACCTGGGCTTGGTGGACATTAATCAAACAACAGATTAGGTGCAGGCACACCTGGGAGAGCCTCCAGGTGAAGGCAGGCAGCCAGAAGCTCTGGACGGCGGGGAGGGCCTAGGCTGCCATGGTGGTGCCCAAGGCAGGGGCATCGCTAAGAGGGCACGAAGGAGGCGCGAGGAGCCCGAGGACCCTTCCAACTTCCTCCGCTCTCAGGGCTCTACCTGGATAGAGCAGGCCAAGGCTTTAGGGGAGACGGCTGGGCGGAGCCAAGCTGAGGTGACAGTTTGCTGCTGCGGCGCCAACCCATGGATTCCACCATTCTCCCGTCCTCTACTCTCTTCCTTTGCCCTTCCTTTCCTCTCCCGCTTCTCCTTGCCTCCCCCATTCCCTTCCCTCCTCCTTTAGCCTATGTCCCAGCCTGGCCACTGGCCTTGTGTGACTTAGTCTCGTTGGGCAAGGGTGGGTGGTAAGGGTCTCCTGCGCTTGGGCCAGACCATTGATGGTCTGCACCTGTTCTCAACATTAGTGAGGTAGGGGTTAGAGGGGGAAGGAGACTATGATCGCTAACTTAATTTGCTCTTTCTTTCTTTCTTTTTAAATGTATAGGTCCTAAGAACTGCAGGCAGTAGATAGATTTAAAGCACAGATTTTGAATCAATCCAAAAGCATCCATGAAAACCCTAGGGGGAATACAAATGAAGTATAATGTACAATCTCTGTCTTTATAATTAGCGAGCAATAAAAGACTACTGAGTGGGGATCAGTATGGTGTCTCTTCCAAGAGTGGTCCATTCTTGCTCCTGCCCCATGCTACATCCGGCCCCAGAGCCTGGGGGTAGAGTGATGACACATAGAGTCCCACCAGGCCAGCAGGAGAGACCAGAGTAAGGGGAGAGCAGTGTGGACTGGAGGACAGGGAGGGCTTTCTAGAAGTTATGGAGAAGAAAGAGAATAGGGCCCTTGTACAGACAATTGCACGTCCTGAGAGCTAATTTCTAAGTCCTTGTTACCACCCGGAGGCACCCCACCAGCAAAACAGAAAGCTTCTCTTGAAGCAACCAATTCTCTTTCTGCAAAAAAGAAGGGGTGAAAAGGGAAGGGGGAGGGAGCTACTCTGTACCCAGCACACTGCCAGCACTTCTAACACAATCTAATTTCAGTTGTGCAACAACTCCCTGACGCATGTGCTCATTCCCCCAGGGGAGGAAGCTGACCCCCCAAGGCCCCACAACTCCCGCCTACATTTAAACTTCAAGGGTGTCATCTTTCCACGATGCAAGCCTCCCCCACGTTCAGAGCTCCGCGCTGGCAAGTGGGTGCGGGGGCTGGGATCCTACAGGGGGAGTTCCAACTCTTCTGAACACAGAAACCCCAAGGGTAGGGACCTTTTAGCCTTGGTGGTGGTGACCCGGGCCAAACACGCATGCTTAGGAGTGGGAGATGGAGTCACGCTTCTCTCAGGGAGGGCAGTTCCCGTCCTACTCTTGGTGACATATAGTGCATCCAGCCACAACACTGAGCACACTGAGGTCCTCCAGTGAGAAAGGGCTCGCCCAGGTCTCCCTGCTGCTCACCCCAGCTTCTCACCTGCCCCCCTCAGGCTTCTTCAACTACAGTGTTTTTTGCAGGTCGCCAACCAGAGGGCAGGTTGGAAAATGCCCGTCCTCCTCACGTTGTGCCTCTTGCAAGGTGAGTCCCAAACACGGCCCAGATTCGGAGCTTGCAAAACCAGCCCTGTGCCTTCCAGGCTGCGGAGATTCCTGGCAGGTGGCTTGGCGGCGGCGTTGAGCACTGCCTCAGCACTTTGGGCATACCCCTGGCTCTCTCTCCCGGGTCCCAGACCATGCAGTGCATCCAGGGAGGGGTCAGGTCTGGGTCCGGGGGGAAGTGAGAGACACAAGAGCTCACAAGAGAGGGCCGATGCCTGCTTTGCTCATTTCTAGAATATTCACTGTTAGGATATTCCCAATGTTTCTGCTCTCTTCCCTTCAAGTTGATGACTGAAAGTCGGCTGCATTTGCAAGATGAGGGTTCCAGAGCATACACACAAGAGACAGAAGGGGCACTGCTCATTCCCACTCATTCCAAAAACACTCAGTGCCAGGCCCAGGACTAGGGACTTAAAGATGCAGACCTGCCCTGCTCAAAAGTGTTCAGAGTCTATGAGAAACTGGTGGGTAAATAAAATTTGCATCTCTGCATCTACTGATCTAGTCAGCACACATTTATGGAGAGCTGACCACGTGCCAGTCACAAGGGACAGCTGGATGGAGGACAGAGTCCTTGCCCCATAGGTTCTGGCAGGCTGGTATGATGTGGCTGGCCAGGTATAGATCAGGCTCAAATGACGCATGGCCCTGTCTCCGTGCTGTGGTGTCTAGATTTTATTTTGATGGAAATGGGGAACCATTGAGAAATGTGGTGAATATGTGCCCAGAGTGTCTGGTACCTAGAACTTAGTCCTGAGTACATACTGAACAAATAATCATTAAATGAATGAATGAAAATGCTCTGGTAATACCAAAAAAAAAAAAAAGGATGAATAATTGTGTTTGGCTTATAAACAAATCAGAATTTTAATGAACCAAACGTTCATTCTGAGCAAGAACTCTCTGTCATATAATCACACCATCTCTTGATTTGAATCTCCCACTAGCCGCCTTTGAAAATTTTTCAGTAGAAGCAGATGTCCCCTGCCCCCAGATGAAAACTCAGGCAGGCCCATGATTTTTCTGCTAACATATTAATGTAGGTAAGAGTCCTGACTCAATTCCCTTAAGTCTCAAATGCTGAATCTGATACTTCTAAGGGTGCAGTTAAATATTTTGGACAGCATTTCAGTCTTCCTTCAAAGATATGCCCCCTCAGCCCCCCAAGGCCTGCGGTCAGGAAAGCAGCACAGGGGATGGGGTGGCCCCCTCTCCACTGTCCCTCTCCTCCTTCTCCTCCCCATGTTGGCAGCTGACACGTGGGACTCCAGCAGGGTCACAGGAGCCAAAGGGAGGAGAGGCAGAAGGCAGGGAACTCTTACTTGATGGCGGTGGCAAGGAGTTTAGAGCCGGCTCTTCCTCTTATGGCTGCATTTGTGAGCTTAGAGGGTCCCCTGATGGTTCATCTCCTCCCTTTGCCCCAGGTTCTGCTTTGACCCCTCCACACAGAAGACCCCATCTCAGATGCCGGTGGAAGGGTCCTCTGACCTCCGGGCCCCACCTGTGGGCCAAGGAAACACTCACTCCTTTCCCACCCCCATGCCGCATGGAGGAGACAGCCACAGCAGGTGCAACCATTCTCCCTCTGTCCTGCCTCAGACCTCTTGTGCTCTCTCAGACCAAGTCGGTCTCTAGTCCCTGGGCTCCCTCCATCCACAGGGCCCCCTCTCGCTCCTCCCCGGGGGAAGCCAGAGCCACAGACAACTGTAGGGAAGTGATGGCGGAATGAGTGCAGGGCCCCCGCCTCCACTGAAGGGCTGAGAATCTGCATCAGGGAGCCCAGGTGGGCACCACGTGGATCCTAAAATGCTAGCCCACAGATGACTAAGAAAACATTCTAAAGTATTTATAATACATACCAAATATATTCCCAATTATATATAATATAATATATATACACCTTAATTATATATAACTAAGAGCTACTGATCAGTAATTCACCAAATGAGTTCTCAAGGGCAAGTAAAACTTGGTATTAAGAAAAGAAAAAATGTTCATTGCAAGAGCTCATTAAGGATTCTTAATCAGCCTTCTCCTGCGAGGTCAGACTGCCCCATCCTGCTGATGAACGGGGCAGAGCGCCTCTCGTATGTGCCATGTGTAGATTGCAAGGATTCATGAGAACTAGGGTATGAACACTTTATCAGGGCACCATCACTGTTGTCCCGGGACAGTCCTTATTTGTAATTGTGAATATTCTTGACTGTTAAAGGTAAGTTGCCATTTAGCTTTACTAACAATGGCACAGTCGGTGGCATGTCATTTAATCAAACCTACGGTGAGTACTGCTACAGTCATATAGCACTGTGGCCTCGAGGCTTCCTATGATTAGACCTCAAGACATATGTAGCAGGCAGGCCGGCTTCATGAGCATGGGCCTTGGGCCGTCATAGGGCCCCATCCTCAGAAGGTGCTTGGTTTAATGCTCTGCTATCACCGTAGTGAACAGGGGTTAATAACCTCCGAACAAGGGGTTCTGCATTTTCATTTGGCACTGGGCTTTGCGATTCTGGAGCCAGTTCTGGCAACAGGATATTTAAACTGAACCTTCTTGGGGCACCTGGGTGACTCAATCCGTTGAGTGTCTGCCTTCGGCTCAGGTCGTGATCTTGGGGTCCTGGGATCGAGTCCTGCATCAGGCTCCCTGCTCAGCGAGAGCCTGTTTCTCCCTCTCCCTCTGCAGCTCCCCCTGCTTGTGCTCTCTCTCTCTCTCTCTCTTTCTCAAATAAATAAATAAAATCTTTAAAAACAAGCAGAAAAAACCTGAGCCTTCTTGGCTTCAGAGGGCCCTAAAGACATAGAACAAATTGATAGATGCCAGGCACCCACATCCTAAAGCAGGATGTTGAAGCTCCTGTGCAGGACTGTGGCGAGGACCGCAGAGCGGGTTGTGCCAGCCACAGCCCCCCATGTAGCCATCTGAAGAATCAGCAGAGGGTAGCCGAGCTCACCGGAAGAGCTGTTTTGGAGAGAGATGCTGGGGTGTTGGGCTCGCCTCCACCTGCGCCCTCACGTTCAGTCAAGTAAGAGAAGGAACTTGTAGAAAGCCCCTCACCAAGCTGTCCCATGTCCCAGTTTCTCCTGACGGCAGGGCCAAAGTGTGCTTCCCGTGACCAAATGTGGGACCTACAGAAAGGAGCTGGCCTGGGGGCTCCACCACAAAGGCCACCCAGAAAGGACGGGGACCACCCGAAGAAGGGCAGGTGGCCCGAAGTCATAGGTGTGGTGGTGTTGGAGGAGGGGCAAGAGGCCAGCAGGAGAGGCAGTTCTTACAAGGAAGGAACTGCAGCCCAAGGGCTGGTCTGGGAGGCAAAAGTTCTAGGAAGATCTCTGGCCATCCCTTGTGCCCGGAGAACATGGCGACCAGACCGTAGCTCTCCCCCTCACCTTCCCCTCTGTCCCTCCAGATGCAATCCCCGAGGGGCCTAAACAGCAGTTTTGAATAGAGGGAAGAGTAGAACAAAGAGACAAGAGTTGCAACCAGTCACTGGACTGCACTGGATATATCACTCTTGACCAGACTAGACTTTTTCCTCCCCATGTAAGACTATGAAAGTTACTGTACCTGAAGTTATGCCTGAGATTTACCAAGGAGTGGAGCCAGTATGAGGAGATAGTGCAAGAACAAGCTTTGTTTCTGTTCGCACCAGGTCAAGTTCATGTCACTCAGTAAACAGGCCATAGATGCATTCAAGCATGATTTATGCCTACGGCCAAAGCAGACATATTTACGGTATTGTTCATCTGTGCTTGGATGGTGGTACGTATTTCTATTTCTACAGAAAAGTGTGGTGTGAACTGGTGTGAACATTTTCCAGCCACCGGTCTGGGGATGGACCCGCTGAGTGGTCCAGGATTCTTGTGTTTAGGGCACCCTTCCCTCTCAAGGGAAAGCACACTAATCTGTCCTCACCTCCTTACCATCTCTCTTGGGTTTTCCATCAGACAAACCATAGTCCTCCCATCAGATGTTGACCCAGGCTCTGGACGGACTTGTATGAGAACGTCCGGCACATGACAGGCGCTAGCTAAAGAGTTGGTAAGAGTACTCTTGCATTTCTGTCTCTCAGATGGGGCCTTAGATACAGCTCCATTCCACAGTTGGGGGTACTCCTGATCCAGTGGGCTAAGCTCTGACGCATCCATATTGATTCTTCTTCGTTTCACTTTCGTGAAGGCATTTTCTGACCTGTTCCCTAAATCTGGCAGAGTTTGGAGCTTGTAACTCCCCACACAGTGACCATACCCAACACTCCCTTTCCTTTGACTCCGCCCCCCCCACCACCTGCAGATGCAAATGCACTGAAGGGCCCGAGACTGGTGTCTGGGGAACCTGGGGGAGCTGTCACCATCCGATGCCATTACACCCCCTTGTCCATCAACAAGCATGTGAGGAAGTATTGGTGCCGCCTAAGCCCCGTGACGTGGATCTGCCACACCATCGTGTCCACCACCAACTACACTCACCTCGGCTACCGTGGCCGCGTGGCTCTAGCAGACTTCCCGCAGAGAGGCTTGTTTGTGGTGAGGCTGTCCCAGCTGTCCCCGGATGACGTGGGGCGCTATCGCTGCGGCATTGGAAACAGAAACAGCATGTTCTTCTTCAGCATGAAGCTGACCGTCTCTGCAGGTACGGGCTGATGGCTGCTGGGTCAAGTCTGGTGACAAGAATGCTGGGAAGGAGAAGGTACAGGAGCCGAACCGACAGGTCCAGGAGGGCTTTAAGCCTGAGGGGGTGGGGGGTGATGAGGGAAACCTGGGGGTAAAGCAAGGACTCTAGGAAGTAGCCTTTCATTTCAGAAAGAAATTACCTTCGGAAAGAAGGTAGATATTCAGAAAAACTGCCTGAATGAATGCATGCAAGCTGTCCCACCCACATTCCCCCAAATTTTGTGGCCTGAATATTTGGAGAGGACTCCAAGAAGGGAGTGAATTGAAAAATGTGGCTTCTTTGGCTCACGATGTCTCTTTGTTCAGGCAAGCAGAGCAGGTGAGATACTCAGGACAGGAGAGGTTCTTCCTGAGACCGAGCCCCTCAGCAGACATCTGAGAAGCTGCCAGGTCCATGTTCTGTGTGGTAGGTTCCAGAGACATGACCTGGAGTTGGGCACCCAGAGTCCATGGAAGGGGGCCCAGGCAGTGGCCAGCCAGGAGAGCTGGCGTGTCAGGGGGCAGGCAGAGCCTGGCGTTGCACTTGTCCGGTTAGATGTTGCCCTGACCATCTGCGGAGCTCTGCCTGCTCATCTGCCTGCTCTGTCTGAGGAGCAGTATTTGGTGGGCTGTGGGAAAGGGGCCAGCATGGGAGTGCAGGAAGGCTCGCAGAGTGTATGTGGGCATAAAACAAGGACCATAGAATGTCAATATTTGCAACAGGCTAGAGAATACACCTGGTTTTCCCTCATTTTTATTTTATCCATCATATTGACCAAAGACTGTTGCTTAGTGAGGTCGCATTCCTTGGAGCAAGCACCTTAAGCCTGGCATCCTTTGCTAAATCCTGCAGGCAGCTGGGGTAGCCTTTCCACATGGTCTCCCTCTGCCGTTCACAGATCCTTCCAGCACCATCCCCACGGCCACTCCGGCTACCGGTGAGCTCGTCATGGGATCCTTTGGAGCATCATCACCAGCGGCCAACAGACGGACCTCAGGAACAGCTCAGACTATAGAAAGCCAGGGGACAGGATGGGACAGAGTTGCTCTGACTCCAGGGACCAACAAAACAACAGCGTCAGCTGAGGGAAGGCAGACTCCAGGAACAACCGAGGCAGTAGCTCTAGGGACGGCCAGCCAGGTAGAGGGTTCTGTCTGGGCAACAGTCCCCACTCCAGAGAGTCCGGCTTCAACAATTGGAGGCGTGTCCAGTACAACAGAAGGTGTTTGGGTGTGGGACACCAGAGGCTCAGTAGCGAATAGGGCGAGGCCCCGCGAGGAAGGGAGGGAGACAACTACGGAGGCCGATGGGCCACCTGAAGAAACAGAGGGGGTCAGAACAGCTCTGGATGTCACTGGGAAGGTCATAGGGACCAGTAGGCCATCAACTCTGGTCTCAGAAAAATGGGTGCAGAAAATCCTGCAAGAAGCAACAACTGTTTCTAAGCCACAAGACCTGGGCTCCGCTGAAGGAACTACCACAGCTGCAGGTGTGTGGACCCTGGGGCCCACCAGCATAGAGATGGCGTCTGAGGAGGGAGCCACCGAAGGGGACCTAGACATGCCTGCTGGCGACAGCGATCCCCAAGCCACACAGAGCCAGGCCCCAGCTGCTGGGTCTGTGAGGCTCTTGGGCAAGGGGTCCTCCATGATGAGGTAAACTCCCAGACCTTTGTCTTGGCTGGGGCTCCATATCTGCCCCATTCCCGGCATGCTCCTCCGTGGGCTGACCACTGTACCCCACTCCATCTGCTCACTTCTCTCTTTATAACCCCACGACAGCGAAGGGCAAGGACCATAAAAACCACAGACCCTCCCTTGTTCCAGAGTCTTTGCTGAGAAACCCTGAGTATTTTCATGTGGTTTTCAAGTAAAAATCTAAACATTAGGAAAAGAGAATATTTAGGTGGAACCTTTGGGACTTTTTTTTTTTAAAAGATGAGGAACAAAAGCTCTAGAGAGGGAGAGGTACTTGCTGAAGACACAGGGGAAGATTGTGGCAGAGCCAAATGGCCAGGGTAGATTCCCTGACTCGCTCCGTCTATTTCCCCACTGTGCCACACAGTGGGGCCCACACACGGGCCGTGCAGGAGGGACTGGGATTCAGGGCATGGGAACCTGAAGACAGGGTTCTGGTCCCAGCTCTGCTACTCACCCGCTGGGGGAATGAAGGCAGCCGACTTCCCTCACCTCAGCTTCTCACCTGTAAAGTGAGGGGTGAGGGCCAAATGCCCTTCAGTCTCCTGTCTGGCTCCAACCTTCCCTCCTCTGTGCTCTTCCCCCTCTCCCCCACCCCCCCACTCCTTCCTCTCCAGCATTTCTTCAGGAGAGAAAAACATCTCTTGGATCCTGATTCTCGCCTCCACGGTGCTGTGCCCCCTTACACTTGTGGTTCTTGGCCTGTTGCAAAAGAAGCTCCCGAGAAACAAGATGAGTGAGTTGAGTTGAAATAGCCCCAAGGCTGGGGAGGGAGTTTTCATTCCAATCGGACACCCTCAGGACTGGGTGGGGTCAGAGTTGGTGCCAGGACCTCTGGATATAGAAATGCTAAGTTCTAGCTGGAGCCATTTAACCACTCCTGGCCTTGGTTTATCAATGAAATGGGAGAATCATCTCTATTCTTATGCCTTGGTGACATCCCAGAGCTGAAGGAGAAGCTCTTCAGAGGATGGCAAGACAGATGCTAACTGTAGGCATGCGAACCGCAGGAGCAATCCCAGACATGGATGGCAGGAGTGCTGGGACCAGATGTGGGGGCAAACTACACTTGCGCCCTCTGCATGGCCTGGCTGAAAGTGTCTTCCAGCCCAGGTTTAAATACTCGTAAAATGAGTGCTCCATGGTGGTTAGCTCTGATGAAGAGAGGGTGAGATTTGTGGGAGCAAGCGGAAGAGGCTAAGATGATCACCCCCAAGGCCTGGCCCAATCCTTTTCAATCAAAGGGCTCAATTGCAATTCTTCTGTGTCAGGAAGTTCCCAATGTCTTGTGGGGGTTGGGGGTTGGGGTCCTCAGGGAATCAAATTCAGTTCCCAGTCCCTTCACAGCATGCTCTGTGTCTGTGCAGCTCAGGAGGCAAAAAGAACAGCAGCAGTCACCTTGATTCAGATGACATACTTCCTGGAACTGAGTCTCCAGCCAGACCAGCTGCCCCACATGGAAAGGAATATGCTCCGGGATGACTGTCCTCCCCAGGCCAGTCTGACTGTCCCAGAGACACACCCTGGACCCCGAGAAATGGAAGCATAAGCTGCTCAGTCACCATGGAAAGAGAACCAGGACCAAACACCACAACTTCAACCTTTTCTCATCCTTCCTCCACCTGTACGAAGGGGAGCTAATGGAGCTGGGGCTCCATCTAGGAAAGCAGAGGTTGGCCATCCTTGGGCCCAGGAAGGTCAAGCATTTCCCACAGCCAAAGGTGATGCATGACTCAAAGAAAGCTTCAAGAAAGGATTGATTGAACCCTGGTGGAGGTCACCTAGGAAAGTGTGGAATTTCCCTTCCTGGGGGTTTGAAAAGATAAGAGGCTTCCGATTACTATAACTTCTTAGCCATCATTCCTAGCCCTTGCTAGCTGCTCCCTTTTCTGAAGTCTGTTAGCACTCAGCCTGCTGCACACATTTTATCATATTCACGTATGCGAGGCTTGCCTTCTCAAGTACATTCTAAGCTCCTTTAGGGCAGTTATCATGTTGGATCCACCTCACTAAGTCCCCAGAGAATGTCCAACTCAGCGGGGCCCCCAGCAAATATTTGTGACCAAAAGGCTGACTGGAGGGCATGGGTTCAGTGGCCTCTGAGATGCTCTGAGTCCCCTTCACTTGGGAGTTCCCCTGGTTGACTCCACCGGCAGGTGCTTTCT
Source organism: Neomonachus schauinslandi (assembly GCF_002201575.2). NCBI lineage: Eukaryota > Metazoa > Chordata > Mammalia > Carnivora > Phocidae > Neomonachus > Neomonachus schauinslandi. The sequence continues at coordinate 32,840,996 of NC_058408.1, read as the reverse complement.
CCATAGAAACCAAAAAGAACAACCCCCATCCCTCAAATCATCTCTCCCCATTTGAGCCCACACTCATCATGCCATAGACCTTTTGACCCAGGCAAGATTTTCTGGGATTTTCCTAAACTCATGGATGAGGAGGGTATTTTTCAGTAGATTCTCACCTTCTTCATAAAGCTCCTCTTGTTCAACTGCTTATAAATCCTTGATATCAAGGACTGTTGATGAAGCTGGGAAATGGTCATTTTAAGGGGAGGGTGGTGTTAACAGACAAGGTGGCCAGAAGGAATTTTATGTGGATTCTGCTTTATAAACACTTCATTCCATGCCTACTGGGGAACTTTTACTCCACCCTTGGTCCCACTGTCTTTTCAGGGGTCACATCTGCTCTTTTATTTTGCCAAATCTGTTAACCAGCTGTCTGAACTTCATGTTTGGGCAAAGCAGCCTTTGAGCAATGGGAGAGAAAGAAAGGAAAGACTCCGATATCAAGTTGAGAATTGTCGGGTTGACATTTCCAGAAGGGTCAGCCCTGCCTCCTATGTAGTCAGCAACATTAGAACCCCTCCATTAATACCTCCTCACAGCTGGTGCTGAGCACAGACACTGTCCCCAGAAAATCATGGAGAGTTAGTGGTCAAGTTGGTGAGAGAGACCCCACTGTTTTGGATAAGTAGGGAAGTTGAATGGATCTAGCCAAATGGAATCATAGACTTTCAGAGCTAATAGATCTTTAGAGTCTAGGGTGAAGTAACTGAGGCCCTGTGGGGAGAAGTAATTTGGTTAAACCCAGTTAGTAGTAGAGTAAGGATCAGAAAAGGGAACTCCTAACCTTGATCTAGTGCTTTCTCCACTTTGCCATTGCTAAATAATCAATGTATCAAGGCAAAACTAATAAAAAAATCAATGACACTGCAGTCATCTTGCTCCAGACCATTTTTGTGAACACTCTCTCAGTGACCAGCCTGAAAAGCCTGTAAGTGTGCTGGAGGAGGTAGGACAGCCACATTTCCCCATTCAACCAATGAGGAAGCAGACCAGGGGGTGGGGGTGGGGGGCGGCCCGGGTGTAATACAGCCAAGGTCACTTGGCCCATTAGATGCAGGGTCGGGCTGAGAGCTCAGGCAGTAGAGGAGAATTCCACCTGACTAGTGTTTATAGGAGCATTCACAGAACGTGAGCTTCTCAAGATTGTTACGAGGTGTTCTGAGGGGGAAAAAAAAGTTGCAGTAGATCAAACAAGTTTGGGAAATGCCAGTTAAACAGTAAACGGGTTCTTATGCATACAATTTTTTGGAGCCTTTGATACACTAAAGGGCATTGTGAATAACCCTGGGCTGTGGGGATATGAGCGTTTCCCTAGCGTTTTGGACTCTGGTGTCTTGGTGAAGCAATCTCGCTGGCCTGGGTTCCTCAGATCGCTCTTTGTTGGGGAAAGCTGGAGGCACGAAAGCAGGGGCCTGCGAACCTTTTCTGGCAAGGGCCTGCTAGTAAATACTTGACTTTGTAGGACACATAGCCTCTGTCACAACTACATAGCTCTGCCATTGTAGCACCAAAGTGACCAAGGACAATACGTAAACGAATGATGCTGGCTGTGAGCCAACACAATTTTATTTTACAGAAACAGGTGTCAGGCTGGATCTGGCTCTAGAGCCATGATTTGCCAAGCCCTGAGCTGAGCCATAAAAGCACACAAGACTCTGATGTCAAGGATCAGATCCCGCTCTTCCTCATGAGTTTCCCTGCCTTCCCCTGCCTCCCCCGACTACCCCTCTCAGGGACCTCTCCTTCCTCCAAACTCCTATAACAATTTCTGCTTGGGGTTCAGCAAGGAGGATGCCCAGCCTGACGACCCCATCTTGGGGAAAGAGGCGGCCAGCCTGGTAAGGGTGTTGGCCAAGTGGCTGGAGGCAGGGGTGACTTCCGGAAGTAGAACCGGCTGCCACGTCAGGGTGCATGAGGGGAAGCTGAGGTCTGCCAGGGGGAGGGGCCAGTACAAGTTCAAAGGGTCAGAGCAGAGTCAAGATTAGAGTCTCGGGGCCTACAGTTTGGAGCTGGGCAGAGATAATATCTGAGGGAAATTCTCACCTGGAAGGAAATGGGGCAGCCCCAAATCTTTACAGCTCTCCTTTATGGGCTAACCGATGCCTGGAGTGGGGCAGAAGTCAAACAGACACTGCAAGCCAACTCCACCACTTGGGATGATTTGTTTTTCATCTTCTATCCCCAGCTAGCATGGTAGTCACATCACTGGGACAAGGGGCAGGGAAAGATCCATCACCAGGCTGGAATCGGGGAAGTCTCCCTGGAGATTTCGAATGCAAGATGCAGGGAGCCCAGACCTTCCCATGATGGAGCAGGTCCTCCCCAAGAGGGCACAGCTCTTAATGCAGCTGCTCCTTGCTTTAGTATCTCTATGTAGCAGGCAATACATTGCATTTGATGCAACGCTCCTATAAGGCAGACATGAGAATTCTCGCTTTCCAGACGCAAAAGCTGAGGTCAGAGAAATGAAGTAGTTAGACTCCTAGGGAAAGGGCAAGCGGAGAATTGAACACAAGCAGTCTACCTCCAACGTTAAATCCTTGATCAGTACCCGGCGCTGCCTTCCTCCACACTTGGGTTTATGCCCCGGCATTTGATCAGGTCCTTTCTTATTTAACCTTTGAGAGCCTTCTTTGTTTTCCTCTTTAGGCCCATGCATAGGAGGTTTTATAATCATTTCCAGTAATTTGTTTTCTTTGGTCACCTAGCGAGCTGATTCCTATCTTGGCTAAGCAAAGTATACAAGTTCACGGAGCTGGAACGGAGAGCTAAAAAAACAGTCACTCCGTCGAGGTCCTTACTGGCATCATAGAGCTCAGATCTTTCATTCCCTGCGGGGATGTCCGTCCATCTCAGGTAACCCAGGGCAAAGGCTTGACCCCCACCCCCAGCAACTTGTCATTGTTCTCCACTAAGATTTTGGGGGTTTCTTCCTCTCCTCCAGCAGCAGGTGTGGTCTGGGAAATATAGAATCAGCTTAAACACAGCTTCAGTCAGACACAAAAACTAAGGTATTTCCACGGAACAATCTGTAATGCACTTAAGGCAAGTAGACATGAATTGTGTGACTATTTTCCACGGGTACAGATACTCTAAGGCTAAGAGCTTGACAAATGTTGAATGGAAATGGAGATTCTACACAAAAGACAACAGGGTCTTTTGTTGGGTCTTTGGCAGGGTCCAGCACCACCAAGCTCTCCACTTCCCATTAAGGGATGCCACTTGGCTCGCGGGCTCTGACCCCCCCGGGCCAGCCTGCTCCCTTCACTGTCAGCAGGGGGACAAATTGTCACCACCCCCCACCTGCTCCCCAAAGGGTCAGCAGAAACCAGAAGGGCAGCAGAGAGGCAGGGGAGGACGCTATGTTATTGAACCCTTGTCAGAAAGATCTTTCCTATTTTTCTCTTCTCTTAACTAGAACAGGCTTATTCATGAACAATGGGGCACTAGGCCAGTAAACCACTATTTGTCCCCTGGTCCCATTTTGTTGAAGACACACATTCCCTCGTTAGCATCCAGAGTCTTCTCTGTTCCGCCTTTTCCAACCTCTGGCTGAGTTCCCAACCTTTGCTTATTTGCTGACTTGGTCTAGATCTACCAGTTCTGCTCTGAGAGTAGAAGGTCAAAGAAGGGCCACTTCTTTCCCTAACGTTACAAATTCCTGACTCCCCGAGTATCTTAGCTAAGAGGGGGGAGAACCAGGACTACCATGACCAAAGGCGCTTTCCACATTGCCCCGCAAGTGCAGATGTTGCGCTTGAGACAAGAGTCCAGGAAAAGGGCATCGGTGAGTTTTACTTCTGTAGAGCCTGGCATGGTAAAGGGCAGACGGGTTAGTGAATGCAACTGGCCTAAACTCTTCATTTTGCCAACACACGACTCCACCCGTGTCGCGCAGACAACTAAAAATTAATTACGGTATATGTCACCAGAAAAAAAAGTGGATTGTACACCATTGCCCTGATGGGTATGTTGAGGCTCAGAGGGGCATGGGCTGCAGGGGATCACAGAGAATATTTTTCCAGTGGCCGTCTGACAGGCAAACCATGGGCTGAAGGCCAGGCTCAGACCAGGAACAAGGAAACGGCATGTCTACAGATGGACCCCAGTGGCTTATGAGAGGGGCTGGGCCCTGTTACCTGACACTCTGCCTATTGACTTTGGATGTGTGCTCTAAAAATCTTCCTCCTTCCGCCCCTCCCTGGCCAGAGTATGGAGGTAGGAGAGGGCAAGAGAGTAGTTTGGTAACCTCAGAAAAGGGTGGTTCATTTGCTCTTGCCCCTCAGAATGAGAGAATAAAAGTCTCTGGGGCTCCTTGATTGGCCCCCGGAAATTGAGAGAGCCTTTGGACCAAGGCCAACTTTCCAGTCCAGCTTCACTACTCCTTGTTCTTCACAACAGGCTCCTCGGGGCTCCCACCACAGTCTCTGTCTTCACCGTTCCACCACCCAAATGACGAAGACAAACCCCCTTACCCCAGGAGCCCCCGAGGAAATGTTGTTTTCACTACCTGATTGGGAGTGAACAGAACTAGGAAAACAGGTGAAGGGTGGGCCATGTGGGCAGTGACACAGGGAGGCAGGTAATCAGGGAGAAGGAGGGGGCTCAGTGAGTTCATGTGGAAAAAGGAGAGCTCTCAGGCTCTCATGCGTACTTGGTGGGGTAAGTTGCCCTCCCCGACACTCTCTGATGACCAGAACCAACTTCTTCCCCACCCTCCACGCATCCACCACCCAGCTGGCCAGCCTCGGACTTCTCCCTCATTCAGGTTGTTCTTGACATTGATGTGATGCCAGTCCCAGTCCCAGATGTCAGGCTCCGAGCTCCTTAAGAAGGGCCTGGGGAGCCAGGCAAATGCAGAATATTTATAGCTAATTTCCCCCCGTCCCACCTACTCCCTAACAGGGAGGCTCACCTGGGAAAAGGCTCAGGCCTTCAAACATATGTCTGGGCTCAGGAGCTCCCCAAAAGCCTCCCTGAGCTCAGCCAACTAGACTATTGCAGGGCCCACTTTCATGGTGGGATTCTAGGCAGCGGCCCCACGAGGGACTGCCTTCCAGCTCGCAGCACTCAGCTGGGCACCAACGGCAGTAGTCCCCATCCCGTGGCTTCTCTCCAGCCCAGGATGGAGAGAGCACATGCTGTGTTCCTTCCAGTAGAAGACAGCTAGGGGCAGGAATTACTAGAATATTACCTACTGATGACGAGGGTAGGGCTGCTTGGACATGATAATCCTACATAGTCAATATCCTTAAAAGGGGGTGGGGAGGGGGCTTGATATTTAGGTTCGGTAGATTCACAGTCACAATTCTATTTTCCAGTGATTGACACTGACATGACCGTATGATTGGTTTGCTGAGGAATGCTGGATTTTGGGGCTGGCTGGCCTTGGATTAAACATTGACTCTACATGGGGTTAAACATTGACTCAGCCAAAGATCTGTGCATGGGAGCCGAGAACTGGCAGTAAACAGCAGCAATAAGCTGTTTCATCTGTCCGCTCTTATCTCCCTCGGCTGGCAAAGGCCGCACTTATAAGCACCATCTGCAGGGAGGGATGCCAGAATGTCAGAAGGGCAGGGGCGGTCTGGGGAAGGGCCCTCCAGCTCAGGCCTCCCCTTCTCTATGGGTGGCTGGGTCAACCCACGGTCTTGGAGCATCCACCTGACAATGCCAGCCTGTAGGGTCGGACCTGCATAGGCCTGTATGTTTGGTCCTCTCCCGTCTTCCCTGAATCAGTTGAAGGTGCAAATTGAAGTCTGTTGCTGCCCATGGAAACACCATTCAAAAGATTCATCTGAAGGGTGAAGGCTTTGGGAAGTGGAAGAAACTTCCTAATGCTGGGAGACCTTGGTTCTCGACCCATCTCTGCCATCAACCTCATTGTGTGAACTTGGGCAAGTTATTCCACTTCTCTGCCCTTGGTTCCTCATCGATCAGTGGGAATCACTCTTTGTTCTGAAAGCCTGTGCTGTCCCATTCATTTGAAGCTGAATCATAAGCACCTGTAAGATACCAGCCACTGCACATATTATACTTAATATTTGTAACAAACACACAGGGTAAGTATAATTAGCCCCATTTTATAAATGAGAACACTGAGGTTCAGAGACCCTAAGAAACTTGTCAAGGGTCCCCTGGGCCAGCAGGTGAACCCGGGCATTCTGGGTCTGGAGCCTGTGAGCCTTCGCCAAGACTGCACTGCCTCACCACACTGGCCACCACCCAGCTGGGGTTGCTCCTTGGCAGTGGAGTGTGGGGTGATGGCTCCTCAGTTAGACCAGATGCCCTTGGGGAACAGGGAGGCACACTGCTGATATCTGGAATCTCCCTGGACCTCATTCAAACTGATCATGGGCATAGTAGATGCTTGCAATAGGCTACAAAGTGGCCTCCCCTCCCCAAAGACACGTTCACCTCCTGATCCCTGGAATCTGCAAATGTTACCTTATTTGGGAGAAGGGTCTTTGCAGATGTGATTCAGTCCAGGCACTTGAGATGAAGACATCATCCTGGATTACTTGAATGGACCCTAAATGCCATCACAAATGTCTTTGTAAGAGAGAGCAGAGAAACATTTGAGGCACACACAGAAGGCAATATGAGCACATGCCCGTGATACAGCCAAGACGGGCATGATACAGCCACAAGCCAAAGAATGCCCAGGGATCCAGCAGCGGCTGGAAGCCAGGAGAGGTGACGAACAGATTCCCCCCTAGAGCCTCCAGGGGGAGCACGGCTCTGCCCACTTCTTGGTCTCCAGAACTGAGAACACATTTCTGTTGTTTCAAGCCAGCAAAATTACAGTAATGTGTTACATCAGCCATAGGAATCAAACGCAGCGCTCACTCAAAACACAGAATCCTAGGACTGGAAAAGCCTTGGAGACCACGTGGCCCAGTCCTCTCACTTAACAGAAGAAACAATCGCAGCCCTAAAGGAGGAATCGATTTGGCAAAGGTCACTCAGCAAGTTAGAGACAGAGCCAGGACCAGGGCACGTGTCCTGAGTCCAGACTGGTGCTCATGTTGAGTCCCAGGGTCATGAAAGTCAAATGAGAAGCCCTAGTTCTTATTATTAGTATATTCTTCTCATGTTATTATTTCAAGAGGGAGGGGGGAACTTGAAAGCACAGGATGGGACATAAGTTTCAGAAGGTATGATTATTGCTGAGTTGGGCAGTTGGACCCTCTTGGCCAGTCCCTCCCCACTCAGGACAGGGAGGCAGGAGCGATGCCTTAGGGCCACTCAGTTCCTGATGGGGAAGCCACAGTGAGAGAGGGGAAGTTGGGTGGCTCCAATCTCACCACTAGCATGTGGCTGAGCCCAAAATAAGATGCAGGGTTTTGACTTCCTGACTCTTCCCTACATTCTACTTCTTGTTTTCCCTTTCCCCTAAGCTGGATCGGTAGGCCCGGTGGGCTGTGCATATGTGCGTGTCTGCTAAGATAGTTTTGGGGGCTCCTGGGAGCACACACCAGGACGGAATCTAGGAAATTCTCCCCAGTGCAGAATAAGGAAATGGAGTGGGAGATCTCGGGCCCCTGAGGCAGCCTGAGAAGCAACCATTTCATGGATGTGCTTCCCTCCCTCCCTGCAAACATTTATCAAGTTTCTGTCCTAGTATTCAGTCGGCCTCCCTTAACCCCTACTCCAGCCCAGACAACTGGATCCAAGTTATCCCCTGCCATGGGGAAAACAAGTTAACGCGAAACAAGAGAACAAAACCTACAGATATCTGACGATTGTGTTTGAAAGGAGAGAAGCACAAGAAGGAAAACCTTTGAAAGGAGCTGTAACCTGGCAGAACCGGGCTTGTCCTATCCCCGTCCCCACACCATCTCCACCTCCCACGGATAGCCACCCTGAACCCAGACAGGAGAAAGACTGCTTAGCTATTGATGCACCTGTGTGCCCTCCCACTCACCACAGTGGGGCTTATTCTAGGGTTAGAGGTGGGGAGAGGAGGTGGACAATGATGGAGCTGTCCAGAGCGGTTTGGGGGTGCCAGAGCCAGGGGCGACTGCACCTTGCTTGTCCTGTACGGCCCTTCGGTGGTTCACAGTCTTGTTGACATTCACTGCAACTCCAGTAACACAGGAATGATGGGGCCCCCAGAAGGCTACAAGGGGCGTTAGGGAAGAATGAGGGTCTGCTGCACAGGCTTCCCAAAGACATCGGGAGGATGCCGACGAGCCCGACTTACCCTGCCTCCATAAGAAAGGCAATGAAGGGCTAATAGATTGCAAAAGTCCTACCTGAAGGAGCCCAGAAGTAGGGACAGGGAGAACATAGAGTGGACCATAGATAGTCTCCAGATGAGCAGAGACAAGGGCCACTGACCAGCAGGACAAGTCACATCTCCGAAGACAAGGCTATTTCTTGTCCCAGGATGAAGCCAACATAGAACAAAGCAAGGTCAAAAAAATAGGGCATTCCTTCTTACTGCCTCGACAGTAACATTGACATAAGCCACCCCCTTGTCCATGCCCCACTTCCCCCAGACTTAACTAAACCCAGAGGAGAGAAGGGAGACAAAAAGGAAGGTAAGTCCCAAATGAGACTGAGTTTTAAATCAGGAGTGAAGTGACGGAGAGCTCGTTGAATTGTACCGAGCTTGCCCGGAAGAGACTAGGTAATTTTATTTTCTAGTATTAGTCAGATTGTTCATTTAGGGTCTGAAATTAAGTTCCATGCTAGAAAATACAATTTCTTTTCTTGCCATCCAAACCAATAGTTGCAGGCTGATATCCACTCCTGAGTGAGTGGTGAGCTAAAATAAGACTTGGGGCTTTGACCGCCTTGTGTTTTCTGGGATTCTATTTCTCCTTTCCTCCTTCCCCTTCTGGGCTTGGCCGGCAGGATGCTGTAGGGAGAGCCTGGGTCAGTCCTGCACAGGTAGGATGGGGCAGGATTCTGTGGGAGGGGTGTGTGTTGAGGGGTAGGGGGACATATGAGTGTGTGCTGGGGAGTGGGCTTCACTTGTGTGACACGGGACTACTAAGACCATTTGGAACACCTTTGGGGGTCTTAACCGGATCATCTCCGGGAGACCACCAAGGATGAACTGAGGTAGGGAAGGAGGTTCCCCACCCAGCTCGGCAGATAAGCACCGACTTTGCTATGGCGCAGAGCCTGGGTCCCAACATGGCTCTGAGGTCCGCCATTTTCTGGGGAGCCCAGAAGCAGCCCGTCTTTAATCCCTGTAGAGAGTAAACTTGGATGACCCACGGTCCCCCAAGTTCCTGGAAGCACTGGGGCTGGTAGAAGGGGACTCTTCAGAAGATGTGTGAAGAGCGGACTTCATCCAGGCTAAGTATCCTAGAAAGTGGGGGGTTCCTGAGAGAGTGGGGAGATGAGGCCAAGGACTGTGAGCCGCTCCTGCCACCTGTGCTCCATCAAATGCGTATGAACCTCGTACCATACCTGGACCAGGGTTTCACGTCTAAAATCTGTTATACCCTCAACTCGTAGGTTTGGGATTACTAGCCCTATTTGTCAGATGAAAAGAAATATAAAGATGACTTGCCTAGGATCTTGCAGCTAGAAAAAGGCAGAGTTGGCTCTTCCTGCTTGTACTCTGTGTCTCATCCTGCTGCTGTAATGATGGAGGGTTCCCTGGTAACAGTCTCCCCAAGGTCAAGGGGAGCAAATGGAACCAGTCAGAAAAGCTGGAAGGAAAGGAAAGCAGGGGATCTGTGAGAGTCACGTGCCCCTGGCTGGCCGCCAGGCCTACAGGACAGTGTCCCTTTAAGAGCCCAGGTGTGGGTCAAGCACTGCACACAGTTTCAGTTTTGGCAGCACCATCCAGTGTCCTGCTGACAACTTTTGGAGAGCCCCAGGCTGTGGACCGGCCAGCAGGCTGTGCCCCCGAATCTGAGTTGCCGGGAGAGAAGAAAGTGGCTTAAAGTAAGTGCGGCTGCTCTGGGATCTGCAACGGGATGCCGTCTGGGAAGGGCCTGGGATGGTGGCTCAGGCAAACTTCTACATTCACAGCTTCCAGCCTGCAGACGGTGGGGTGAGGAGGACAAGGGCCACAGCCAGTGTGGCTGAGCATGTGGTCGGGGAGCAGAGGTCCATGGCCCAGAGAGATGAGCAAGGGCGCACGTGTGTGTGGAAACCCCCACCCCTTTTCTGTGAAATATCAGCCGGTGGGAAGAAGGAACGTCTGTGGTCAGCATATGTACTTTTTCTCTAAGTTCGTCCCCTGAATTCCCGACTGACTCCTCCATAGTTTATTTTATTTTTTTTTTAATTTTTTTTTTAAGATTTTATTTATTTATTTGAAAGAGAGAGAATGAGAGACAGAGAGCAGGAGAGGGAGGAGGGTCAGAGGGAGAAGCAGACTCCCTGCCGAGCAGGGAGCCCGATGCGGGACTCGATCCCGGGACTCCAGGATCATGACCTGAGCCGAAGGCAGTCGCTTAACCAACTGAGCCACCCAGGCACCCTGACTCCTCCATAGTTTAACTGTGTGACCTTAGGCAAGTCACCTCATGGCTCTCTGAGCCTCCGTTTCTTAATCTGTATAATGGGGATCCCAATAATACCTATCACTCAGGTATGTGGGGTTCAAATGAGAAAATATGTGTGAAGTTGCTTTGTAACCTCCAGAGCAACATAAAGATTGTGTGGTGTTTCTCCATTTCGTTCAGTTACTCAAGGACTTAACTGAATACCAGACAGACCTGGGTAAGATAATGCACAGCAAGTCCTCTAGTCTTGGAAGCTTTCCACCTCCGGCTTTCTGGTGAGGGCACCTACAGCCCCTTTACAGGGCTTCAGAGAAGCTCTGGGATCCTTTCCTGTTTGAACCTAGTTTTGATCCAGTTGATTCCTGCCATGCGGAGGCATAATATGTATCATCTTATCACCCTGCCCTCACTAAGGTGGGGAAAACGAGGTCCTCCTGGGGTGAGTAAGGTGGGCAGAGCCCCCTCCCAGGCTCAGACAGCATTCCGAGTCATGATGCTCCCCCTGGCTCTGCAGCCAGGAGGCCCCCTTCCCTCCACGCTCTCCCCTTGCCCATCCTGACAGCATCGCTAGCCAGCCACGGGACCCTCGTCCATAAGCGCAGCGGCTGCACAAGCTCCATTCCCGGGCCCCCAGCTCCGCTTGCGCCAACTGTCCCAGGCCTGGGGCCAGCGACCTGCTGGTGGCTTCGCACCAAAGCCTCCACCGCTGCTCTCCCCCTTCACTAGGGGGATTACAGGTTCCTGAACATCTGGGGCGGGGATGCGCCCGTTCATGGGTTAGGGTAGAAGGCAGTTATCTGCCCACCCAGAGCCAGCTCTGGAAGTCTTCATCCATCCGTACTTCTCCTTGGCCCTGGATGTGGTGATGTAGCAGAAAGAACAGGGAAGCAGAAGTCAGGAGAGCCACTAGCTCTCTACTCATTAGCTGTCTCTTAGCGCCTCTAGAACCTCTGTGGCTTTATTTTATCAATAGTGTGAAGACAGCAAATTCCGTGTCGTGAATTCACTTACCCCGGGCTTTCACAGCATCATCTCGTTCCCGCCTGAACTAAATCTAGGAAGTAGGCAAGGAGGGTATCATAATCCCATCTATAGGTGAGGAAACGAATCCTCCATGAGTTCCTGTGAGTGGTATAAAGTCACCCAGCAAGTGTGAACAATGACATTTTGGTACATCCATTTTGACAGGGTCATGGGGACCTTTTGACATCGCCTAAAAAAACAAACTACCCAACTTAAAAAAAAGTAACGTTATCCATGCATGTGCTCGGCAGGGGCCCTCCTCAACTGTGTCTTGCCCTCTCTCTGGGTGGACTGCGGCGGGGATCCCAAAGTCCCTGGCATTGACCATGTAGAAAGAAGCTTTGGAGGCAATGTGTCCAGTTACAGGAATCAAACATAACATGCCTTACACATGGTATGGGCTACATAAATAGCAGCTATTATTTTTTTTTCAGGAAGAAATTTCTCTGTTGGCGCCTACCTCTGGGTTCAGGTGTCTCTTTACAGGAACTATCTTTCCTGTGAAAAGTGAAGAGGAGGAAATTGGAGTAACTTCTCTAAGAGTGGCTTTCCTGCTCCCTCCTCTACTGACTTCTTCCTCTCAATTTCAAGACCCACCTAGTACAGCATAGCCTCTGCTCTTGGTCCAGAGTACCTGAATTTGAATCCCATGGCAGTCACTTACCAGCTTTGTAACCCTGGGCAGATTTCTTACTCCTCTGTGCCTCAATTGTCTCATCGGTGAAATGAGTTTGCCCATTTTATTCTCTCTCCTAGGGTGGCTGCGAAGATTAAGTGAGGTAAACACATGCAAAGCACTTGAAAATAACTCCGTATGTGCTAGCTATAATTATATCTCCCACTTCCAACCTACTCTCCTCTTCCAGACCATGCTGGTCTAATCTGAGTAGCTCACTCCCAGTCCTCAAAGGATGCCCAGTGAACAGACTTCTATTCTCCTCTCACTATAGGACAGGAAAAAGAGAAGACTGTGCTCATTTTAGAGAGGAGATGGGAAAGGAACTAACATTTTTTAAGCTGACAACATCCTAAGGACTTTACATACGTTGTTTCATTTAATCCTTTATAGCGATTTTCTATACTAGGTACAATTGTCTCTAGTTTACAAATGACGACTTGAGGCTCAAAGAGTTTAAATATCCTGCCCCCAAATCACACAGCCCCCAAGTGAGAGACCTGATAACCAAGCAGTGGAGCCCATACTCTGTGCCACTCTCCAAGTGCACAGCAACCATGAAAGTCAAGTGCACAGACCCCCACTCCCTTGTGCTTAAGAGTGATTGTAACCTCCTACATTGGAAGGGCACTTTATACTATTTAAGTACTTCCATATGCATATCCCAGTATCCCCTCCATATTCCCCATCCCACAGAAGCCCTTCTCTCTAGAAGACTCAGGGACTATGATGCTCATTTTACAGATGAAGTTGTTGAGCCAATGTATTTTGCCCAAGTGATACAGCTCTTCCGCTAGCCTGTAACAGAGAAGGACTCAGGACCTCTGGGTTCTCTTCCATCCTCTGGGCTCCTCTTCATGCAACTGCCCCTGGCATGCCCAAAACCGAGAGGGCATTTGGCAAAGTGAAAGGAATCAGCCCTGACTTTGCCCTTCCCAGAGAGGGGATAGAGATGGAACCATTTCCAATCCCATTTGACTTTGCTGAGCATCTGGTCCTTGCCAGATGCTCTCATGCAAGCCCCTCTGGGTTGTAGAGACCGATCTCCGTCGGCCTCTGCCTTCCAGGAGCGAGCCATTTGGCTAAGTGGATGAAATAAGTATCTACATATCAAGGTAGAATATGATGGAATCAATAACAAGGTTCTAAGTTTTTGCAGAAAGGTCATCTGGAAATCCACGAAGCTTATTCCCAGAGTTTCATGGAGCTGGTATTTCAAATGCGTAGTTTCTGCTTAAATTTTGCATTAATGCAGGCCATTTTTGACAGGGATAGGATTAGAAAGTCTTGGATCTTTTTAGGTCATACATTCTTCAGACCCCTTGACTGTTCTTTCTCCATCTTCTTGCCCTCTAGAATTCTTATTCCCTTCCCCCAACATTGCCTTTACTTGGAGACTCTCCCACACTCCAGGACTTACATAAACTACATAAACTCTCCTAAGCTCCCACTTGTCATTTCAAGTCTGAGGTCCTTCCAAACCACCCAGACTGCTCTCCCTCCCTTAGTGATAATGCAATTTCCGGGATCACTCTAGTATGTGCTCTGCTCCTGCACCCAAGGGAGGTAGAAGGGATAGTCCCAGATGGACTCAGGCGGTGTCTCTTTCTCTCAGGAGATAGCCCCGACCCCAGCCAGGCGAGCTGCTCCCTACTCTTCTGAGCTCCAAATTCCTTTCTCCTCCAAGTTCACACTCACAGGAAGATGTCAGAAACTGCCAACTTGGCTTCAAGTCCCTGTAGTGCGTGCTCTCTGTCCTCTCTGAAGCCCCTGGGGCTGTGAGGCCCTGACCGACCCTCTGCTGGGTACCAAACAGATGACGAGCTCAGAGTGGCTAAAAGCCACATGGTTCACCAGCAGCCATGCTAGGACCTGGTCCAGGAGATCCCTCTCCCTCTGAATAAAAAAGGAAACTATAGATTCGATGGACAAAGGTTTGGATTCCAACCTAGTAGAGCTGAAGTTCAGTCACCTAACCGAAGGAGAGCCAGGTAGGTTAACTTTATAAGGTGATAAACTCTATTCTCCAGCACAACCTAAACCTGCCCCAACCCACAATTGTGTGGACATGTTATAAATGTGTCAGAGATAGTAACTTGGTAACATGAGAGTGATTTAAAATATCCCAGCCTAGCTGGGAAGAAGAACAAGTCCTGTTTTAAGGACAAGAAAAAGTGACTTCATGCATGTCATCTTAGCCTATGTAGCTTCCAAAAAAACAGGTCCCTCTGCTCAACTAAGGAGTGATAATAAGGCAGTGCTCTGATTCTGCTGTGGATTCTTGGGGCCAAGAATTTCTCTAACCTTTAGCTCTCTCATTTACAACATGACGATAATTATATCTACCTCTCCGGGTTGCTGTGATGATGGATGAAGTCATGTAAGAAAAGCATTTAGCAAAGCATCTGGTGCCCTAGTAGGTGCCCAATAAATATTATGCTCTTTCCTTACGCAAATTGTTTAAACCAGCTCCAACCACCATGGACTGGGGCCTCCCTGAGACCTGAATTTCCCAGGTTTGGGAGAAAAGTCTCGTTTTGAGAGGAAAGATCTCTATTGATTTTCAAAGCCCGGGGTCCTTTCAGCTGCTAGCAGAGAAATTGTGCTTCAAGTTTAGCTTTGGACAAAGAAGATTTCCTGCTTCTGAGAGTGGGGGTGCTCTTGCCCTCCCACCATCTCCCTTGTGATTAGACTCTGTGCTCCTCACCAAGGCCACGCCCTGCCAGGTTTGCCCTTCCAGCTGTGCACACCTGATGCTCTCATCCCTGGCCCCTGGCTGTGCCAAGGCTAACAGGTCCATGTGCGTGTCCTCTCCCCAGGTAGACACTCACAGCTATGTAAGCATGTCACAAATGAGAGGAAGCCTGAGCCAGAAGTTGGGACCCCCACTTGGGAAAAGCAGGCATCTGCCTCTCTGTAACCCAGAGCAAATCACTTTTATCAATCCCGAGGAGGTACCCATTCCTGTCTCACAGAAATATTAGGGAGCTTGCTTATCTAAAGGTGAGAATAGGAACCAGAACTGCTGGCTTGGCTCTTAAAAGCATGTGGCATTTTGTCCCTGCCCCCAAGGCCCAATTTGCCCAGGATAATTTCCTTGGGACTCTGCAGCCAGCCCATCCCAAGTCTTCCAGAGGAGACAGACTTCCCAGCCTTCTGACACCTAGTCCCACCTGGAAGTCTCTCTCATGGTGACCCATAGTGACCACTCAGGTGGTTCCTCTAGCCAACATCTCCTGACTGCATCCAGTTTGGGGCTGACGGCATTTGGCTAAGAACCTACCCCAGAAGTTAACCATTGGCCTGGTGTGAAAGGTCTGGGGCAATTAACTGGAATCAAGAGAACCTCAAGCTGCCACCTGACACCCATACCTGTCCTCCCCTTTCCAAACCCACTTCCCTTACTCTTCCAAAGAACTAGAGAAACAGAATACCTTTATCTGCACAAGGAAATGAAAAGGTTCCTTGCTGGGGAATTCCCCCCCCGGAAAAGAAATAACCAAGATAAACAGCTCTATTGCCTTTGGCTCAAGCTAATGAAGGGAGTCTCTGGGAGCAGGGTCAGGGGCCAAGGTGGTAAGGGGAGCCTGGGAGATCCTTCTCTGGTCTCCCTAGTGCTTAGAGCTTCCTTATCTTTATAGGTGCTCGTTACTGCCCTGTGCTTATTGACATGGTTTTCTCCCTTAACGCTCTCATTGTCAAATCCACTGCAGAGGTTAAAGCCTACAGAAGTTCGTGGGAAAGTGGGGCTCCTCTGTCTACTTCTTTCATCCTCTGGGCTGCAGTTTGGATCCTAAGGACAGCGGTGGTATGGCTGAGCCCTGGGACCCTCAAACTTCAACCCCCGCACCCCACCCCAGGCCAAGGCTACATCCACAGACATGACGAGGTTTACCAGCAGCAGACCCTCCAAGGGACCTTATTTTGGATTCTCCAGCTTCCTCTGCCCTGAATCATAAGGCAGGATAATAAGTCACAATACCTACATTTTATTTTATTTTATTTTTTAAAGATTTGATTTATTTGACAGAGAGAGACACAGTGAGAGAGGGAACACAAGCAGGGGGAGTGGGAGAGGGAGAAGCAGGCTCCCCACGGAGCAAGGAGCCTGATGCGGGGCTCGATCCCAGGACCCTGGGATCATGACCTGAGCCAAAGGCAGCCGCTTAATGACTGAGCCACCCAGGCGCCCCATCACAATATCTACATTTTAAACCCTGACCCTATAACCAAGTCTCTGGGAAATCTTGGGCCTATCACTCAGCAGCATCTCAAGATCTTGATTTTCTTAACCATAAGATGGTTGTAATTATATCCATTCTGTCTTAGTTAAAGGGAAGTTATAAAGCTCCAGTAAAGCATAAATGACAATGCTAAGCAGTGGGGGCTCTACAAGTGACAAGAATGAGCACAGGGCTAAGCCTGCTGCTGGGTTTGAGGTGCGACCCAGTGCATTGGGAGAAGGCAAAGAGCTTGGATTGTGGAGTCAGCCAAGTTTGGGTTCCAATCTTGCCCATCTCCCCCACCTCACCCTGCCCACCCAGACACTTAATTCCCATATGACCTTGAAGAAAGCACTTAGCTTTAAGCTTTTGTTTCTTCCTATGTAAAATGTGGGGAAGAACAACCACTTCAGAGTGGGATATTAAGTTTAAATAATACATGTACATTATTTAACACAGTGCCTGGAAGGAGATCATGGTAAGAGACCATCATTGTGACATTTACAACTTTAATCCTTATCAGGCCTTCTCTATGGGTCTCAGTTTGCTCATATGAACACACCATAAAGTATGCCAGGGATATAGGGAGGGCAGCTGAAACAGAGATGGGGCCACTTGTTGGTATAACCCATCATCCAGCGAGCTGTTCCTGAGATCTTACAGACCATGCCGCCCAGATGGGGACACAGGAAAAAGGGCACCTGCGTCCTTACCCCAAGGAACGTGCAGCTTAGTTGAGAAGACAAATATCTACTTACAACTATTAAGGAATAAAAAGCACTGTGGAATAGTGGGAATTTGAACTATAATGGGAAAGGTGGAGCCATTCATTCTTTCAACAGGCTTTTTGTTAGTTATTGGAAGTACAAAACCAAACAGGTGGTACAGGAACTCTAAGGCCAGCTAGCCTTGGAAAATACAAAGCTTTATCCTTTCTATTGTCTTTCAGCCTCCTGCAAAGAAGTTGGCCTGGGTGGAACAGCCCCTCGAGAGCCACTAGCGATGGGACTCCTCTTCCTCACCTGCCTGCTGGCTGTCTTTCCAGGTGCGTCTGTCAAGACCCAGCCCACCCCTCCAGGACCCAGTTCCCTGGGAACACTGAAATCAGGCCTATCCCCAGGGATGCCACTCTCAAAACTTGCACTGCCTCAAGGAGGAGTCACAAAGATGATGCTGAAAGGTCACATCTGAAAAAAAAAAACCATGGTGACCAAGTGTTGGGGGTCGGGAACAGGAATGGCAATCCCTCTTTTCAAGGCCAGGAGTCTGGTTAAAGGTCTTCACCAGGAGGAAAAAAAAAAAAAAAAGAAAGACCTTGACCTCAAACCAGACATCCCTATGAGTGGCTATGGGGTTTTGGAGAAATGGCTTATCCTTCTTGGCTCTCAGTATTTTTATCTGGGAAAAAAAAAAAGAATCTACAAAGTGTTTTTAAAAATATAAGAAAATGCGGGCACCTGGGTGGCTCAGTTGGTTAAGCGACTGCCTTCGGCTCAGGTCATGATCCTGGAGTCCCGGGATCGAGTCCCGCATTGGGCTCCCTGCTCGGCGAGGAGCCTGCTTCTCTCTCTGACCCTCCCCCCTCTCATGTACTCTCTCTCATTCTCGCTCTCTCAAATAAATAAATAAAAAATCTTTAAAAAAAAAAAATATAAGAAAATGCTAGATAACAAATGCAATGGTGTAGCACCCCACAAAGTGACTTTTTTTTAATGGACAAGGATATCATGAAATAAGTTTGACGTTCCATTGTCCTTAAAGTGGTGATCTTTAATGAGTGACAGTTAGATGTAATAATGATTAATCAATCATTTTACCCAATCGCAGCAAATCATGCAGCATTGTCCAGCAGCAATTGTCCCGCTAGAGTACATAACAAATAATCCACAGAAGGCACATGTGTCAGGCACAAGATTTCATCTCCTCGGGGGAGGCCCTCGGGATCCTTTCAGCAGGCTTTACCTGCCAGGGCCTCCGAAAACCTCTGTCTTTTGTCCCCACAGTGGTCTCCATGAAGAGTCCCATATTCGGTCCTCAGGAAGTGAGCAGTGTGGAAGGTGGCTCAACATCCATCACATGCTACTACCCAGACTCCTCCGTCAACCGGCATACCCGGAAGTACTGGTGCCGGCAGGGAGCCAAGGGCCGCTGCACGACACTCATCTCTTCGGAGGGCTACGTGTCCAAGGATTATGAGGGCAGAGCCAACCTCACCAACTTCCCAGAGAACAACACATTTGTGATGAACATTGGCCATCTCACCCGGGATGACTCTGGGCGCTACAAGTGTGGTCTGGGCATTAGTAGCCGAGGCCTGTCCTTTGATGTGAGCCTGGAGGTCAGCCGTGGTAAGAATCCAGACTCCCTGGGCTCCTTTGGGAAAGTGAGAGGGACTCATCACAGCTGTCATGGGAGGGCTTGAGGAAGAATTTCCTGAGAGGGAAGAGTGTTTGGGCATGGGGTGGGAAGGCTGTGAGTTGAGTTCTCTTTCCAGAGGCAAGGACTTTTCATAATAGAACGTGGAAGTGAGACAGATGGGACCCTTGGGGGGTGGTGGGCACTCTTTCTAGGTCTTCAGGGCCTATGACATTTGAGGGTTTTACTAAGGCAGTTGCTTAGAAGAGCGTCAGGAGAACGAGTTCTCTCACTGTGTGTGTGTTGCAAGTGGGGCGAGAAGTCTTTGAGCTGAAGGAGACAGAAAAGGCAGGGAAAGATTTATAGGGACCCTTAAATCACTTCAGATTAAGACCTTAAGGTCACCAGAAGGCTTCTTTCAAAATGCATTTTTGACCTGGGATCCATTAGTCCTCAACATAGATGAAATGATCAGTTCTTGCCCCAAGACCAGGGCCCTGGAGGAGTGGGCCACTGAATAAGCCTGTTCTAGTTAAGAGAAGAGAAAAATAGGAAAGATCTTTCTGACAAGGGTTCAATAACAAAGGGCATTTCAGATAATCAAGGGAAATTAAGAGAGAAAGAGGTCTTAAGGGAGGAAAACTGGAGGGGTTCTCAAAGATATGTCTCAAAAACATTCCCCTGGGATATGCCTGGGTGCTATCTGTGGACTGAATAAAGAGTTCATTCAGGTGGTCATGGAGAGTCAGAAAAGGGAAGAACTTTAAGAGCCGAGGAGAACTTGGAGTTGATCCTATACAGGATGTCTGAAAGAACACTGGAGACATTGGGTATACAGCCTCTGATTAAACACTTGAAATGGCAGAAATTCATTACTTTACAAAGCAGCTCTTTCCATATTTGGACTGTTGCAAATTTTAGAAACTTCTATCACAATGCACTGAAATCCATCACCCTATACTTACATTCATTCTGCTTATTTCGACACACATTAATTTGGGCGCCTACTATGTATAGGCCTTGTGCTAGGCACAACATGGGGAACCATACATGTGTAAAGCATGTCTTTGCTCTCAAGGGACTTCCAGGCTGTGGGGAACATAATTAACTCTAGGCAAGATCAGATGTAATAAGAGATACAGATGTAAGTGTCAAGAGAGCACAGAGGCAGAAGAGATTAGTGCCAGCTGGGGGAGAGCTCCACGGAGGAGATGGCAGTAAGGCTGGTCCTTGGAAGAGATATTCTGACAGTGTCCTTCTTGGAAGGAGGGCAATGAAGGTGATAGGCACAGCCAGACCCTCACTGGTAATACTGAATAGCCCTCTGTTGCAAGAAAGTGAAATCACCCGCCCGTTATCCTGCAGGTCCTGGGCTCCAAAATGACACTGAAGTCTACGTTGCTGACTTGGGCGGAATAGTGACCATCAATTGCCCCTTCAAGTCGGAGAATTCTGAGAAGATCAAGTCTGTTTGCAAGAAGACAGGCCAGGGCTGTGTTCTAGTCGTTAACTCCAAAGAGCAGGTGCACCCTGACTATAAGGGCAGAGCAGAGATCTCTATTCTGGATACCAACCAATTAGTGTTCAGTTTCATTATCAAGCGACTCCAGCTCAGCGATGCTGGGATGTACGTCTGCCAGACCGGGGATGATTCCAGTGGTGATAAGAGCAACGTGGACCTCCAAGTGCTGAAGCCTGAGCCTGAACTGCTTTATGGAGATCTGAGGGGCTCCGTGACCTTTGATTGTGCCCTGGGCTCCGAGGTGAAAGACACGGCCAAATTTCTGTGCCGGATAAGCAATGGGGAAGACTGTGATGTGGTCATCAACACCCTGGGGAAGAAGGCTCAGGTTTTTGAGGGCAGAATCCTGCTCACTCTCAAGGATAACAGCTCCTTCAGTGTGCATATCACCAACCTGAGGAAAGAGGATTCGGGGTACTACATCTGTGGAGCCGACTCTGATGGCCAGCTTCACAAAGGCTGGCCCATCCAGGCCTGGCAACTCTTTGTCAATGAAGGTGAGACCTGAGATGGGGAGGGGAAGAGGTGTGTCAGCCCAGCAGGTGGGCGCCTGGCTCATACCCTATGAGTCTATCCAATATCCATCAGTCAGTCAGCGTCATCTGCTCTCCACTGAGCCCTGAGCTGCCTGCTATGTGGACAGCTGGACAGGAGAGCTAGAAAACACAGCTTCAGCCTTGTGTTATCTACTAATTCTTCTCTGTCAAAGGCCTTTTGATGGCTGTCCCTGATTAACAAGAAGGAGAGCGAAGCTCCTCATTGAGGCAAGGCCCGCAGATTGTTTGGGTCTCAGAGAGCCATGGTGAAGACTTAGCCTGGAATCCCAGTGCCATGGCAGGGCTTGCAAGGGCCACCTGTCCCTTCTCCCTGTCTTTCGAGCAGGATGGCACTTCATCCCTCATACTGAAATGGGAGAAATGTTGGCTTATCTTCGTGTCAGCTCTCTCCCAGGAAAACAATGCCCCAGCCTCTAACTTTCCCCCTCAACATCTCATAGGGTTATTTGTTATTCTGCCATCTGGCCTACTCAGCTCTAGTTTGGCAAGTCAGCAAGGTGGTGAAATCATTAAATCCCCGCTCCCCCCCCCTCACCTGGGAGCACCCTGCAGAGAGTTACCCTCATGAGAAACAGCAAACCAATACTTGCAGTTCAATGTCACCTGTGACATTTCCTTAAGGGGCTCACATTCCCTACGCGTCACTTTGATATCCAGCTCAGACCTCACCACATTCCTCAGCATCTTCAGTTGTCCAGTGTTCCCACTGGACGTCAGCTTTAGTTTTTTGGAGAATGGCCAAAAACTTTTTTTTTTCCCTGAGATGGCCCTCAGAGTTGTCAACAAGTAAACCTTCTGTGCTACATAGTTCATATTTTAAATCATACCATCTTAAATATATTTTCTTAATTTGGAGAAAAACCATCTGGCCATTTTTATGGGATGAGCTAATAAACAGACAGAAACTTTTTATAGAGAGATTTCATAAGAAGCCCAAGGAGAAGAACTGATAGTGCCTCCTTAAACTCCTTCCATTCTCTGCCCAGAATAAGGTGTGGAAAGGAAACAAGATGCCCACACTAGTGGTGAAGGTCCCTGGAGTCTGGTTGGATGTCTCCAGCTACAGGCTCTGTGACATTAGAAAGGTCTTTCTCATTCTCTAAGGAGAGTGAGGTAAATAGTCTAAACCTCACTCTCTGCCCTCGCTGAGACCATGGGCAAGAGGTTGCCCAGACCATGTTGCTGATGTTCCATTCCCTCTCTGTACTTCTAGAGACCATAATTCCCAAGAGTCCCTCTGTGGTGAAAGGTGTGGTTGGAGGCTCTGTGGCAGTGTTCTGCCCCTACAACCCTAAGGAAGCAAACAGCCTGAAGTACTGGTGTCGCTGGGAAGACACTCAAAATGGCCGCTGCCAACCCCTGGTGGAGAGTGACGGGCTGGTTCAGGAGCAGTACGAGGGGAGGCTCACGCTGCATGAAGAGCCAGGCAATGGCACCTACACGGTCATACTCAACCAGCTCACCACTGAGGATGCTGGCTTCTACTGGTGTCTGACTAATGGCGATCATCGCTGGAGGTCCACAGTGGAGCTCAAGATTGTCGAAGGTAAGAGCTGAACTGGGACAAGAGGGAAGGGAGGCAGCCCCAGGAGCCATCAGTCAGCAGCGACATCCCCCTCAGCCACTCTTCCTCTTGTCTCATTCCATGCTGATGGAACAGACCTCAGGAGAGAGCCCACCTACCGAGACATCATGTCTTCATAACTGTAACAGGCACCCTTTCCTGTGCATACCCCACACTCTCCAAACTACCACATGTAGCACCTCTTATTCTTGATAAAGAATATTGGCCTCTTTGACAGTATATATGCCATCAGCTGAAGTAGAGTGCAGCTCTTTGTATTGCGTCTAGAAGAGAAGAGAAGAGAAGATCAAGGAAAGCAAACTGAGGTCAATGTGTAAGAGTCTATGTTTTATGATAGACTAGATTAATGCAGGAGGATCATCAATAATAATTATTACACAGGCACGTAATTACATACTTTATGTATTCAGTATAATGTATTTACTTATAATGCTATCCAGAGAGGAAATGGGCCATGGATAAAGATCCCCACCACAGTCACTTCCCTGCAGTATCACCAATGCCAACTTGTGTGCCCATCTCTCCTTCCCTCCCTGCTCCAGGAGAACCAGGCCTCAAGGCACCCAAGAATGCCACTGCTTGGGTGGGAGAGACCTTCAAGCTCTCCTGCCAATTCCCATGCAAATACTACTCCTATGAGAAATACTGGTGCAAGTGGAGTAACAAAGTTTGCAAAACTCTGCCCAGCCAAGCTGAAGGGCCCAGCCAGGCCTTCGTGAACTGCGACCAGAAGAGCCAGATCATTTCCATGACCCTGAACCAAGTCTCCAAGGCGGATGAAGGCTGGTACTGGTGCGGGGTGAAGGATGGCCTCCGATACGGAGAGACCACGGCTGTCTATGTGGCAGTCGAGGAGAGGGTAAAGGGTAAGTCTCTGAGGTCTATGTCCCCTGGGGACACCAGAGAAGGTTCCTGCCTACCAGCTCTTGCATCAGAGGTGGCCCCCAGGTTTGGCTCTAAGAGACTGGAGGCAGGGGGCGCCTGGGTGGCTCAGTTGGTTAAGCGACTGCCTTCGGCTCAGGTCATGATCCTGGAGTCCCGGGATCGAGTCCCGCATCGGGCTCCCTGCTCAGCGGGGAGTCTGCTTCTCCCTCTGACCCTCCCCCCCTCATGCTCTCTCTCTCTATCTCATTCTCTCTCTCAGATAAATAAATAAAATCTTTAAAAAAAAAAAAAAAGAGACTGGAGGCAGGTGAGATTTAGCCTCTATCTAGTCTCATTGAGCCTTCTACAAGGAACGTGCAAACCGGGAAAAAAAAAAAGTGGGTTTGTCATATAACCGCAGCTTCAAGACAAGTCCTATAGTTGCCCCTTCAGGCTATTTTGAAGCCCTTTCTATAAGTGAGATCTTCTACCTAGTGAAATTTCGAAGTCACTATCACATGCAATATACTCTACTAAAGCCTGCTCTCAAAGGAAGGCCAGATATCTTCATGTATAAGATCTGATAAAGAAAATTAAGGCAAATTCTTCTAGCCTGTTTGCATTTTAAGTCTCTTTTTAAAATGTCACATGGAGTGTTTTATCCCTAGTGAGGGTATTATAGTCCCTTTAGAAATCCTACTGTGCAGTGGTCCCACCCGTCTGGTTCACTGAAGGACCCATTGCCAAGCTACCACCAGGGGGCAGCACGATTGCACCCAGCCCTTCCGTCAGGAGACCTGGGGCAGGGTTTCAAAAGCTGAGAAAAATCTCCCTATCTCCAAATGATGGGTCAGCCCCTATGCAGAGCTAGATCTATGCCATGGAGCCTTGTAGGTGGAAATGAATTTGGTATGAATGGGACAGAGATCATCTATTTCTAGTGTTATCGTGGACTCGCCTCCTACAGCCTTGAAATCTCACCCTGACCCTGTGATTGCTAATGAAGTCCCACTCTTCTGATTGCCTAATCTCAAGGAGTGAAAACATAGAAAGAACAATAATCCAGCCCCACTTGTCTTTCTCCAGGGTCCCAAGATGTCAGCCAAGTGGATGCTGCTCCTGGTGAAGAGTCAAGTGTCAGGGAGGTTGAGAGCAAAGTCATTCAGAATCCCAGGCTTTTTGTGGATGACAACACAGTGAAGGATACCGGAGACCCTGTAGATGGGAGCAGAGCATCCGCAGACACCAGCAGGTGAGGGAGAATATCCCAGAGAACAAGGACCTGAGCTTGGGCCGTGGGGAGCCCAGAGGAGAGCCTGTCCTCCTCTCACTAGGGGGGCAGGCCTCACTGCCTTGGCTTGTGCTCAGGAGGGGCCAGTGGTGCTCTCCGCCCTTCTCCTGCGGCTGGGGTGGTGTCCACCATTCAGTTCAATTTCCCAGGCCTGGGATGAAGAAAAGGCCCAGTTCTTGCCTTTGCCATGTCTGGGAAGGCTCCTTAGAAGAGTAGAGTGAGGGGGCTGTATCAAGAAGAGGGAAAGAAAGAGCTAACAGGACCCAACCTGCTGGCACATCCTGGGACCCCAGGCTTCCCTTCCAGTGACTAACTCAGTCCTTCTTCCAGCTCTGAGGGACAAAGTGGGAGCTCCAAAGTGCTTGTCTCCACCGTGGTGCCCCTGGGCCTGGTGCTGGCAGTGGGGGCCGTGGTCGTGGCGGTGCTCAGAGCACGGCACAGGAAGAATGTTGGTGAGTGCCTTGGATGCCCCTACCCGCGCCCCCAACCCTGAGCCCTTGGACCTCAGTGGGGGGCTTAGCTGCCCTTAGTGTGGGGTTGCCGTGGTCCCTTCTCTTTCATAGGTTCTTTGAGAAAGGGTTCTGGGAAACCCAAAACTCACATTAAGTGCTCCTGTCTCTGGAAGGCCACCTGTGATGGCTCAGGATCCAAGTTCAGAGGCAGGACTGCCAGGATGAGGAGCTCAGGATGCAGGCCTACTTTGAGAACTGGCTGGCTGTGTGACTTTGGGTGTCCCCATTTCATGCCTCAATTTCCTCAGGGCTCAAGGCTGGGATAATAGTAAACGCCTCACAGGGCTGATGTGAGAAGAGAACGAGGCACTGTGCCTTGAAAGGTCAGAGGTTGTTGGGGCACCTGGGTGGCGCAGTCGGTGGAGCATCTGACTCTTGGTTTTGGCTCAGGTCATGATCTCAGGGTCGTGAGATCAAGCCCCATATCGGGCTCTGCTCTCAGTGGGGAATCGGCTTCTCTCCCTCTCTCTCCCTCTCCCTGTGTCCCTTCCCCTGCTCTCTCTCTCTCTCTCTCAAATAAATAAATAAATCTAAAAAAAGAGAGAAAGAAAGAAAGAGAGAAAGAGAGAAAGAAAGAAAAAGAAAGAAAGAAAGAAAGAAAGAAAGAAAGAAAGAAAGAAAGAAA